>NW_026291880.1:0-183152 GCF_023091745.1 Budorcas taxicolor
GGTCGGGGAACTTCTTGATTTGCACCAAGGGTGTGAAGAACCCTTTCGAAGTTCCAGAGGTGAGGTGTTGATCAGCCTCGAGACGCCTCAGCGGAAATGGGCCTCATCTCGCCTGGAGGGGAGAACCTCCTGGATTTTCTCGAGTTGCGGCAGGTCTTCTCGAGTTACGACGGGGACCTCAGGGACCCGCTCTGGTGGCCTCAGGAAAGGCCAGTCCCCATGCGAGTTGCTAGGGGCCCTCTCGGGATATCCTTCTCCCGTCCATGCCGGGGCTTAAGACCTTGTGTGGAGTCGGGGCCGGAACCTGAGGATTCCTCTCCAGTGTTGCCGTGGATCTTGGGGTGCTTCTGAGTCTCCCCCAGGGGAGTCAGGCCTCGTCTCGAGTGGGGGCATGCACGTGTGCTTTCCTCCCGAGCTGCAGCAGTAGTGTCACGCTTCCTGTTTCGTGGATCAAGGTATAATTGGCTTTCCCTCGAGGCTGGCCGTCGAGGCTTTCCCACGTGGCTTTCCCACAGGGCTGTGCCACGTGCCACCTCGGTGTGATTCGATCCTCGCCGGTGAAAGACGAGCCGGTGAAGAGAAAAGAGGATCCTCTGGAATGGACTGAGACATCTGGGAGACTCCTGGAATGGTGGCACGACCCTGGGAGTTCTCTCGCCGTTCCTGTTGAGAGGGCCTCCTCTTGAGATGCGACGCGGAAGGCCGGGAAATCATTCCCGGACGAAGCAGGTATAGGATCCCTCATCTCGAGGTACGAGGCGGAGGAAACGGGGGCTCCTCTGGATGTGGGCGGGTCCCTCGTGATTCCTCTCGAGTGGAGACGGGTATGTCGGGGAACTTCTTGATTTGCACCAAGGGTGTGAAGAACCCCTTTCGAAGTTCCAGAGGTGAGGTGTGATCAGCCTCGAGACGCCCTCAGCGGAAATGGGCCTCATCTCGCCTGGAGGGGAGAACCTCCTGGATTTTCTCGAGTTGCGGCAGGTCTTCTCGAGTTACGACGGGGACCTCAGGGACCCGCTCTGGTGGCCTCAGGAAACCCGAGTCCCCCATGCGAGTTGCTAAGGGACCACTCGGGATTCCTCTCCCGTCCATGCCGGGGCCTCAGTCCTTGTGTGAAGTCGGGGCCGGACCTGAGGAATCCTCTCCAGTGATGCCATGGATCTTGGGGTGCTTCTGAGTCTCCCCAGGGAGTCAGGCCTCGTCTAGGGTGGGGGCATGCACGTGCGCTTTCCCTCCAAGCTTCAGCAGTAGTGTCACTCTTCCTGTCACTTGGATCAAGGGATCTGTGGCTTTCCCTCGAGGATATCCCTCGAGGCATTCCCACGAGGCTTTCCCACAGGGCTGTGCCACGTGCCCACCTTGCTGTGAGTCGATCCTCGTCGTGAAAGACGAGCCGGGGTGAAGGGAAAAGAGGTTCCTCTGGAATGGACTGAGACATCTGGGGGACTCTTGGAATGGTGGCACGACCCTGGAGTTCCTCTCGCCGTTCCTGTTGAGAGGGCCTCCTCTTGAGCTGCGACTGGGAACGACGGGAACTCTTTCCCGACGAAGCAGGGATAGGATCCCTCATCTCGAGATACGAGGCGGGAAACGGGGCTCCTCTGGATGTGGGGCCGGACCCTCGTGTTTCCTCTCGAGTGGAGACGGGTATGTCGGGGAACTTCTTGATTTGCACCCAAGGGTGTGAAGGACCCTTTCGAAGTTCCAGAGGTGAGGTGTGAGCAGCCTGGAGAGCGCCTCAGCGGAAATGGGCCTCATCTCTCCTGGAGGGGAGAACCTCCTGGATTTTCTCGAGTTGCGGCAGGTCTTCTCGAGTTACGACGGGGACCTCAGGGACCCGCTCTGGTGGCCTCAGGAAAGGCCAGTCCCCATGCGAGTTGCTAAGGGACCACTCGGGATTCCTCTCCCGTCCATGCCGGGGCCTCAGTCCTTGTGTGGAGTCGGGGCCAGAACCTGAGGATTCCTCTCCAGTGTTGCCATGGATCTTGGGGGTGCTTCTGAGTCTCCCCAGGGGAGTCAGGCCTCGTCTCGAGTGGGGGCATGCACGTGCGCTTTCCTCCGAGCTGCAGCAGTAGTGTCACGCATCCTGTCACGTGGATCAAGGGATCTGTGGCTTTCCCTCGAGGCTGTTCCTCGAGGCTTTCCCACGAGGCTTTCCCACAGGGGCTGTTCCACGTGCCACCTTGGTGTGAATCGATCCTCGGCGTGAAAGACGAGGGCGGGTGAAGGGAAAAGAGGTTCCTCAGGAATGGAGTGAGACATCTGGGGGACTCTTGGAATGGTGGCACGACCCTGGAGTTCCTCTCGACGTTCCTGTTGAGAGGGCCTCCTCTTGAGATGCGACCGGAACGCCGGGAACTCTTTCCGACGAAGCAGGGAAAGGATCCCTCATCTCGAGCTACGAGGCGGGAGGAACGGGGCTCCTCTGGATGTGGGCGGGACCCTCGTGTTTCCTTTCGCGTGGAGACGGGTAATTCGGGGATTTTCTTGATTTGCACCAAGGGTGTGAAGGACCCTTTCGAAGTTCCAGAGTTGAGGTGGTGATCAGCCTCGAGACGCCCTCAGCGGAAATGGGCCTCATCTCGCCTGGGAGGGGGAGAGCCTCCTGGATTCTCTCGAGTTGCGGCAGGTCTCTTCGAGTTACGACGGGGACTTCAGGGACCAACTCTCCTGGCCTCAGTAAAGGCCAGTCCCCAGGCGAGTTGCTAGGGGCCATCTCGGGATTCCTACCCGTCCATGCCAGGGCTTAAGACCTTGTGTGGGGGTCGGGGAAGGAACCTGAGGATTCCTCTCCAGTGATGCCATGGATCTTGGGGTGCTTCTGAGTCTCCCCAGGGGAGTCAGGCCTCGTCTCGTGTGGGGGCATGCACGTGTGCTTTCCTCCCGAGCTGCAGCAGTAGTGTCACGCTTCCTGTCTCGTGGATCAAGGGATATTTGGCTTTCCCTCGAGGCTGGCCGTCGAGGCTTTCCACGTGGCTTTCCCACAGGGCTGTGCCACGTGACACCTTGGTGTGATTCGATCCTCGGCGTGAAAGAGGAGCCGGTGAAGGGAAAAGAGGATCCTCTGGAATGGACTGAGACATCTGGGAGACTCCTGGAATGGTGGCACGACCCTGGAATTCCTCTCGCCGTTCCTGTTGAGAGGGCCTCATCTTGAGATGCGACGCGAGAGGCCGGGAAATCTTTCCCGACGAAGCAGGGATAGGATCCCTCATCTCGAGATACGAGGCGGAAACGGGGCTCCTCTGGATGTGGGCGGGTCCCTCGTGATTCCTCTCGAGTGGAGACGGGTATGTCGGGGGAACTTCTTGATTTGCACCAAGGGTGTGAAGAACCCTTTCGAAGTTCCAGAGGTGAGGTGTGATCAGCCTCGAGACGCCTCAGCGGAAATGGGCCTCATCTCGCCTGGAGGGGAGAACCTCCTGGATTTTCTCGAGTTGCGGCAGGTCTTCTCGAGTTACGACGGGGACCTCAGGGACCCGCTCTGGTGGCCTCAGGAAAGGCCAGTCCCCATGCGAGTTGCTAGGGGCCCTCTCGGGATTCCTCTCCCGTCCATGCCGGGGCTTAAGACCTTGTGTGGAGTCGGGGCCGCAACCTGAGGATTCCTCTCCAGTGTTGCCATGGATCTTGGGGTGCTTCTGAGTCTCCCCAGGGGAGTCAGGCCTCGTCTCGAGTGGGGGCATGCACGTGTGCTTTCCTCCCGAGCTGCAGCAGTAGTGTCACGCTTCCTGTCTCGTGGATCAAGGGATATTTGGCTTTCCCTCGAGGCTGGCCGTCGAGGCTTTCCACGTGGCTTTCCCACAGGGCTGTGCCACGTGCCACCTTGGTGTGATTCGATCCTCGCCGTGAAAGACGAGCCGGTGAAGGGAAAAGAGGATCCTCTGGAATGGACTGAGACATCTGGGAGACTCCTGGAATGGTGGCACGACCCTGGAGTTCCTCTCGCCGTTCCTGTTGAGAGGGCCTCCTCTTGAGATGCGACGCGAAGGCCGGGAAATCTTTCCCGAAGAAGCAGGGATAGGATCCCTCATCTCGAGAATACGAGGCGGAAACGGGGCTCCTCTGGATGTGGGCGGGTCCCTCGTGATTCCTCTCGAGTGGAGACGGCTAGGTCGGGGAACTTCTTCATTTGCACCAAGGGTGTGAAGAACCCTTTCGAAGTTCCAGAGGTGAGGTGTGATCAGCCTCGAGACGCCCTCAGCGGAAATGGGCCTCATCTCGCCTGGAGGGGAGAACCTCCTGGATTTTCTCGAGTTGCGGCAGGTCTTCTCGAGTTACGACGGGGACCTCAGGGACCCGCTCTGGTGGCCTCAGGAAAGGCCAGTCCCCATGCGAGTTGCTAAGGGACCACTCGGGATTCCTCTCCCGTCCCATGCCGGGGCCTCAGTCCTTGTGTGGAGTCGGGGGCCGGAACCTGAGGATTCCTCTCCAGTGATGCCATGGATCTTGGGGTGCTTCTGAGTCTCCCCAGGGGAGTCAGGCCTCGTCTCGAGTGGGGGCATGCACGTGCGCTTTCCTCCCAAGCTTCAGCAGTAGTGTCACTCTTCCTGTCACTTGGATCAAGGGATCTGTGGCTTTCCCTCGAGGCTATCCCTCGAGGCATTCGCACGAGGCTTTCCCACAGGGCTGTGCCACGTGCCACCTTGGTGTGAGTCGATCCTCGTCGTGAAAGACGAGCCGGTGAAGGGAAAAGAGGTTCCTCTGGAATGGACTGAGACATCTGGGGGACTCTTGGAATGGTGGCACGACCCTGGAGTTCCTCTTGCCGTTCCTGTTGAGAGGGCCTCCTCTTGAGCTGCGACGGGAACGACGGGAACTCTTTCCCGACGAAGCAGGGATAGGATCCCTCATCTCGAGATACGAGGCTGAAACGGGGCTCCTCTGGATGTGGGCGGGACCCTCGTGTTTCCTCTCGAGTGGAGACGGGTATGTCAGGGAACTTCTTGATTTGCACCAAGGGAGTGAAGGACCCTTTCGAAGTTCCAGAGGTGAGGTGTGAGCAGCCTGGAGACGCCTCAGCGGAAATGGGCCTCATCTCGCCTGGAGGGGAGAACCTCCTGGATTTTCTCGAGTTGCGGCAGGTCTTCTCGAGTTATGACGGGGACCTCAGGGACCCGCTCTGGTGGCCTCAGGAAAGGCCAGTCCACATGCGAGTTGCTAGGGGCCCTCTCGGGATTCCTCTCCCGTCCATGCCGGGGCTTAAGACCTTGTGTGGAGTCGGGGCCGGAACGTGAGGATTCCTCTCCAGTGTTGCCATGGATCTTGGGGTGCTTCTGAGTCTCCCCAGGGGAGTCAGGCCTCGTCTCGAGTGGGGGCATGCACGTGTGCTTTCCTCCCGAGCTGCAGCAGTAGTGTCACGCTTCCTGTCTCGTGGATCAAGGGATATTTGGCTTTCCCTCGAGGCTGGCCGTCGAGGCTTTCCACGTGGCTTTCCCACAGGGCTGTGCCACGTGCCACCTTGGTGTGAGTCGATCCTCGTCGTGAAAGACGAGCCGGTGAAGGGAAAAGAGGTTCCTCTGGAATGGACTGAGACATCTGGGGTACTCTTGGAATGGTGGCACGACCCTGGAGTTCCTCTCGCCGTTCCTGTTGAGAGGGCCTCCTCTTGAGCTGCGACGGGAACGCCGGGAACTCTTTCCCGACGAAGCAGGGATAGGATCCCTCATCTCGAGATACGAGGCGGAAACGGGGCTCCTCTGGATGTGGGCGGGACCCTCGTGTTTCCTCTCGAGTGGAGACGGGTATGTCGGGGAACTTCTTGATTTGCACCAAGGGTGTGAAGGACCCTTTCGAAGTTCCAGAGGTGAGGTGTGAGCAGCCTGGAGACGCCTCAGCGGAAACGGGCCTCATCTCGCCTGGAGGGGAGAACCTCCTGGATTTTCTCGAGTTGCGGCACGTCTTCTCGAGTTACGACGGGGACCTCAGGGACCCGCACTGGTGGCCTCAGGAAAGGCCAGTCCCCATGCGAGTTGCTAGGGGCCCTCTCGGGATTCCTCCCCCGTCCATGCCGGGGCTTAAGACCTTGTGTGGAGTCGGGGCCGGAACCTGAGGATTCCTCTCCAGTGTTGCCATGGATCTTGGGGTGCTTCTGAGTCTCCCCAGGGGAGTCAGGCCTCGTCTCGAGTGGGGGCATGCACGTGTGCTTTCCTCCCGAGCTGCAGCAGTAGTGTCACGCTTCCTGTTTCGTGGATCAAGGTATATTTGGCTTTCCCTCGAGGCTGGCCGTCGAGGCTTTCCACGTGGCTTTCCCACAGGGCTGTGCCACGTGCCACCTCGGTGTGATTCGATCCTCGCCGTGAAAGACGAGCCGGTGAAGAGAAAAGAGGATCCTCTGGAATGGACTGAGACATCTGGGAGACTCCTGGAATGGTGGCACGACCCTGGAGTTCCTCTCGCCGTTCCTGTTGAGAGGGCCTCCTCTTGAGATGCGACGCGAAGGCCGGGAAATCATTCCCGACGAAGCAGGTATAGGATCCCTCATCTCGAGGTACGAGGCGGAAACGGGGCTCCTCTGGATGTGGGCGGGTCCCTCGTGATTCCTCTCGAGTGGAGACGGGTATGTCGGGGAACTTCTTGATTTGCACCAAGGGTGTGAAGAACCCTTTCGAAGTTCCAGAGGTGAGGTGTGATCAGCCTCGAGACGCCTCAGCGGAAATGGGCCTCATCTCGCCTGGAGGGGAGAACCTCCTGGATTTTCTCGAGTTGCGGCAGGTCTTCTCGAGTTACGACGGGGACCTCAGGGACCCGCTCTGGTGGCCTCAGGAAACCCGAGTCCCCATGCGAGTTGCTAAGGGACCACTCGGGATTCCTCTCCCGTCCATGCCGGGGCCTCAGTCCTTGTGTGAAGTCGGGGCCGGAACCTGAGGATTCCTCTCCAGTGATGCCATGGATCTTGGGGTGCTTCTGAGTCTCCCCAGGGGAGTCAGTCCTCGTCTCGAGTGGGGGCATGCACGTGCGCTTTCCTCCCAAGCTTCAGCAGTAGTGTCACTCTTCCTGTCACTTGGATCAAGGGATCTGTGGCTTTCCCTCGAGGATATCCCTCGAGGCATTCCCACGAGGCTTTCCCACAGGGCTGTGCCACGTGCCACCTTGCTGTGAGTCGATCCTCGTCGTGAAAGACGAGCCGGTGAAGGGAAAAGAGGTTCCTCTGGAATGGACTGAGACATCTGGGGGACTCTTGGAATGGTGGCACGACCCTGGAGTTCCTCTCGCCGTTCCTGTTGAGAGGGCCTCCTCTTGAGCTGCGACGGGAACGACGGGAACTCTTTCCCGACGAAGCAGGGATAGGATCCCTCATCTCGAGATACGAGGCGGAAACGGGGCTCCTCTGGATGTGGGCCGGACCCTCGTGTTTCCTCTCGAGTGGAGACGGGTATGTCGGGGAACTTCTTGATTTGCACCAAGGGTGTGAAGGACCCTTTCGAAGTTCCAGAGGTGAGGTGTGAGCAGCCTGGAGACGCCTCAGCGGAAATGGGCCTCATCTCTCCTGGAGGGGAGAACCTCCTGGATTTTCTCGAGTTGCGGCAGGTCTTCTCGAGTTACGACGGGGACCTCAGGGACCCGCTCTGGTGGCCTCAGGAAAGGCCAGTCCCCATGCGAGTTGCTAAGGGACCACTCGGGATTCCTCTCCCGTCCATGCCGGGGCCTCAGTCCTTGTGTGGAGTCGGGGCCAGAACCTGAGGATTCCTCTCCAGTGTTGCCATGGATCTTGGGGTGCTTCTGAGTCTCCCCAGGGGAGTCAGGCCTCGTCTCGAGTGGGGGCATGCACGTGCGCTTTCCTCCCGAGCTGCAGCAGTAGTGTCACGCATCCTGTCACGTGGATCAAGGGATCTGTGGCTTTCCCTCGAGGCTGTTCCTCGAGGCTTTCCCACGAGGCTTTCCCACAGGGCTGTTCCACGTGCCACCTTGGTGTGAATCGATCCTCGGCGTGAAAGACGAGGCGGTGAAGGGAAAAGAGGTTCCTCAGGAATGGACTGAGACATCTGGGGGACTCTTGGAATGGTGGCACGACCCTGGAGTTCCTCTCGACGTTCCTGTTGAGAGGGCCTCCTCTTGAGATGCGACCGGAACGCCGGGAACTCTTTCCCGACGAAGCAGGGAAAGGATCCCTCATCTCGAGCTACGAGGCGGAAACGGGGCTCCTCTGGATGTGGGCGGGACCCTCGTGTTTCCTTTCGCGTGGAGACGGGTAATTCGGGGATTTTCTTGATTTGCACCAAGGGTGTGAAGGACCCTTTCGAAGTTCCAGAGTTGAGGTGTGATCAGCCTCGAGACGCCTCAGCGGAAATGGGCCTCATCTCGCCTGGAGGGGAGAGCCTCCTGGATTCTCTCGAGTTGCGGCAGGTCTCTTCGAGTTACGACGGGGACTTCAGGGACCAACTCTCCTGGCCTCAGTAAAGGCCAGTCCCCAGGCGAGTTGCTAGGGGCCATCTCGGGATTCCTACCCGTCCATGCCAGGGCTTAAGACCTTGTGTGGGGTCGGGGAAGGAACCTGAGGATTCCTCTCCAGTGATGCCATGGATCTTGGGGTGCTTCTGAGTCTCCCCAGGGGAGTCAGGCCTCGTCTCGTGTGGGGGCATGCACGTGTGATTTCCTCCCGAGCTGCAGCAGTAGTGTCACGCTTCCTGTCTCGTGGATCAAGGGATATTTGGCTTTCCCTCGAGGCTGGCCGTCGAGGCTTTCCACGTGGCTTTCCCACAGGGCTGTGCCACGTGACACCTTGGTGTGATTCGATCCTCGGCGTGAAAGACGAGCCGGTGAAGGGAAAAGAGGATCCTCTGGAATGGACTGAGACATCTGGGAGACTCCTGGAATGGTGGCACGACCCTGGAATTCCTCTCGCCGTTCCTGTTGAGAGGGCCTCATCTTGAGATGCGACGCGAAGGCCGGGAAATCTTTCCCGACGAAGCAGGGATAGGATCCCTCATCTCGAGATACGAGGCGGAAACGGGGCTCCTCTGGATGTGGGCGGGTCCCTCGTGATTCCTCTCGAGTGGAGACGGGTATGTCGGGGAACTTCTTGATTTGCACCAAGGGTGTGAAGAACCCTTTCGAAGTTCCAGAGGTGAGGTGTGATCAGCCTCGAGACGCCTCAGCGGAAATGGGCCTCATCTCGCCTGGAGGGGAGAACCTCCTGGATTTTCTCGAGTTGCGGCAGGTCTTCTCGAGTTACGACGGGGACCTCAGGGACCCGCTCTGGTGGCCTCAGGAAAGGCCAGTCCCCATGCGAGTTGCTAGGGGCCCTCTCGGGATTCCTCTCCCGTCCATGCCGGGGCTTAAGACCTTGTGTGGAGTCGGGGCCGCAACCTGAGGATTCCTCTCCAGTGTTGCCATGGATCTTGGGGTGCTTCTGAGTCTCCCCAGGGGAGTCAGGCCTCGTCTCGAGTGGGGGCATGCACGTGTGCTTTCCTCCCGAGCTGCAGCAGTAGTGTCACGCTTCCTGTCTCGTGGATCAAGGGATATTTGGCTTTCCCTCGAGGCTGGCCGTCGAGGCTTTCCACGTGGCTTTCCCACAGGGCTGTGCCACGTGCCACCTTGGTGTGATTCGATCCTCGCCGTGAAAGACGAGCCGGTGAAGGGAAAAGAGGATCCTCTGGAATGGACTGAGACATCTGGGAGACTCCTGGAATGGTGGCACGACCCTGGAGTTCCTCTCGCCGTTCCTGTTGAGAGGGCCTCCTCTTGAGATGCGACGCGAAGGCCGGGAAATCTTTCCCGAAGAAGCAGGGATAGGATCCCTCATCTCGAGATACGAGGCGGAAACGGGGCTCCTCTGGATGTGGGCGGGTCCCTCGTGATTCCTCTCGAGTGGAGACGGGTATGTCGGGGAACTTCTTCATTTGCACCAAGGGTGTGAAGAACCCTTTCGAAGTTCCAGAGGTGAGGTGTGATCAGCCTGGAGACGCCTCAGCGGAAATGGGCCTCATCTCGCCTGGAGGGGAGAACCTCCTGGATTTTCTCGAGTTGCGGCAGGTCTTCTCGAGTTACGACGGGGACCTCAGGGACCCGCTCTGGTGGCCTCAGGAAAGGCCAGTCCCCATGCGAGTTGCTAAGGGACCACTCGGGATTCCTCTCCCGTCCATGCCGGGGCCTCAGTCCTTGTGTGGAGTCGGGGCAGGAACCTGAGGATTCCTCTCCAGTGATGCCATGGATCTTGGGGTGCTTCTGAGTCTCCCGAGGGGAGTCAGGCCTCGTCTCGAGTGGGGGCATGCACGTGCGCTTTCCTCCCAAGCTTCAGCAGTAGTGTCACTCTTCCTGTCACTTGGATCAAGGGATCTGTGGCTTTCCCTCGAGGCTATCCCTCGAGGCATTCGCACGAGGCTTTCCCACAGGGCTGTGCCACGTGCCACCTTGGTGTGAGTCGATCCTCGTCGTGAAAGACGAGCCGGTGAAGGGAAAAGAGGTTCCTCTGGAATGGACTGAGACATCTGGGGGACTCTTGGAATGGTGGCACGACCCTGGAGTTCCTCTTGCCGTTCCTGTTGAGAGGGCCTCCTCTTGAGCTGCGACGGGAACGACGGGAACTCTTTCCCGACGAAGCAGGGATAGGATCCCTCATCTCGAGATACGAGGCTGAAACGGGGCTCCTCTGGATGTGGGCGGGACCCTCGTGTTTCCTCTCGAGTGGAGACGGGTATGTCAGGGAACTTCTTGATTTGCACCAAGGGTGTGAAGGACCCTTTCGAAGTTCCAGAGGTGAGGTGTGAGCAGCCTGGAGACGCCTCAGCGGAAATGGGCCTCATCTCGCCTGGAGGGGAGAATCTCCTGGATTTTCTCGAGTTGCGGCAGGTCTTCTCGAGTTATGACGGGGACCTCAGGGACCCGCTCTGGTGGCCTCAGGAAAGGCCAGTCCACATGCGAGTTGCTAGGGGCCCTCTCGGGATTCCTCTCCCGTCCATGCCGGGGCTTAAGACCTTGTGTGGAGTCGGGGCCGGAACGTGAGGATTCCTCTCCAGTGTTGCCATGGATCTTGGGGTGCTTCTGAGTCTCCCCAGGGGAGTCAGGCCTCGTCTCGAGTGGGGGCATGCACGTGTGCTTTCCTCCCGAGCTGCAGCAGTAGTGTCACGCTTCCTGTCTCGTGGATCAAGGGATATTTGGCTTTCCCTCGAGGCTGGCCATCGAGGCTTTCCACGTGGCTTTCCCACAGGGCTGTGCCACGTGCCACCTTGGTGTGAGTCGATCCTCGTCGTGAAAGACGAGCCGGTGAAGGGAAAAGAGGTTCCTCTGGAATGGACTGAGACATCTGGGGTACTCTTGGAATGGTGGCACGACCCTGGAGTTCCTCTCGCCGTTCCTGTTGAGAGGGCCTCCTCTTGAGCTGCGACGGGAACGCCGGGAACTCTTTCCCGACGAAGCAGGGATAGGATCCCTCATCTCGAGATACGAGGCGGAAACGGGGCTCCTCTGGATGTGGGCGGGACCCTCGTGTTTCCTCTCGAGTGGAGACGGGTATGTCGGGGAACTTCTTGATTTGCACCAAGGGTGTGAAGGACCCTTTCGAAGTTCCAGAGGTGAGGTGTGAGCAGCCTGGAGACGCCTCAGCGGAAACGGGCCTCATCTCGCCTGGAGGGGAGAACCTCCTGGATTTTCTCGAGTTGCGGCACGTCTTCTCGAGTTACGACGGGGACCTCAGGGACCCGCTCTGGTGGCCTCAGGAAAGGCCAGTCCCCATGCGAGTTGCTAGGGGCCCTCTCGGGATTCCTCCCCCGTCCATGCCGGGGCTTATGACCTTGTGTGGAGTCGGGGCCGGAACCTGAGGATTCCTCTCCAGTGTTGCCATGGATCTTGGGGTGCTTCTGAGTCTCCCCAGGGGAGTCAGGCCTCGTCTCGAGTGGGGGCATGCACGTGTGCTTTCCTCCCGAGCTGCAGCAGTAGTGTCACGCTTCCTGTCTCGTGGATCAAGGGATATTTGGCTTTCCCTCGAGGCTGGCCATCGAGGCTTTCCACGTGGCTTTCCCACAAGGCTGTGCCACGTGCCACCTTGGTGTGATTCGATCCTCGCCGTGAAAGACGAGCCGGTGAAGAGAAAAGAGGATCCTCTGGAATGGACTGAGACATCTGGGAGACTCCTGGAATGGTGGCACGACCCTGGAGTTCCTCTCGCCGTTCCTGTTGAGAGGGCCTCCTCTTGAGATGCGACGCGAAGGCCGGGAAATCTTTCCCGACGAAGCAGGGATAGGATCCCTCATCTCGAGATACGAGGCGGAAACGGGGCTCCTCTGGATGTGGGCGGGTCCCTCGTGATTCCTCTCGAGTGGAGACGGGTATGTCGGGGAACTTCTTGAATTGCACCAAGGGTGTGAAGAACCCTTTCGAAGTTCCAGAGGTGAGGTGTGATCAGCCTCGAGACGCCTCAGCGGAAATGGGCCTCATCTCGCCTGGAGGGGAGAACCTCCTGGATTTTCTCGAGTTGCGGCAGGTCTTCTCGAGTTACGACGGGGACCTCAGGGACCCGCTCTGGTGGCCTCAGGAAAGGCCAGTCCCCATGCGAGTTGCTAAGGGACCACTCGGGATTCCTCTCCCGTCCATGCCGGGGCCTCAGTCCTTGTGTGGAGTCGGGGCCGGAACCTGAGGATTCCTCTCCAGTGATGCCATGGATCTTGGGGTGCTTCTGAGTCTCCCCAGGGGAGTCAGGCCTCGTCTCGAGTGGGGGCATGCACCTGCGCTTTCCTCCCAAGCTTCAGCAGTAGTGTCACTCTTCCTGTCACTTGGATCAAGGGATCTGTGGCTTTCCTTCGAGGCTATCCCTCGAGGCATTCCCACGAGGCTTTCCCACAGGGCTGTGCCACGTGCCACCTTGGTGTGAGTCGATCCTCTTCGTGAAAGACGAGCCGGTGAAGGGAAAAGAGGTTCCTCTGGAATGGACTGAGACATCTGGGGGACTCTTGGCATGGTGGCACGACCCTGGAGATCCTCTCGCCGTTCCTGTTGAGAGGGCCTCCTCTTGAGATGCGACGGGAACGCCGGGAACTCTTTCCCGACGAAGCAGGGATAGGATCCCTCATCTCGAGACACGAGGCTGAAACGGGGCTCCTCTGGATGTGGGCGGGACCCTCGTGTTTCCTCTCGAGTGGAGACGGGTATGTCGGGGAACTTCTTGATTTGCACCAAGGGTGTGAAGGACCCTTTCGAAGTTCCAGAGGTGAGGTGTGAGCAGCCTGGAGACGCCTCAGCGGAAATGGGCCTCATCTCGCCTGGAGGGGAGAACCTCCTGGATTTTCTCGAGTTGCGGCACGTCTTCTCGAGTTACGACGGGGACCTCAGGGACCCGCTCTGGTGGCCTCAGGAAAGGCCAGTCCCCATGCGAGTTGCTAGGGGCCCTCTCGGGATTCCTCCCCCGTCCATGCCGGGGCTTAAGACCTTGTGTGGAGTCGGGGCCGGAACCTGAGGATTCCTCTCCAGTGTTGCCATGGATCTTGGGGTGCTTCTGAGTCTCCCCAGGGGAGTCAGGCCTCGTCTCGAGTGGGGGCATGCACGTGTGCTTTCCTCCCGAGCTGCAGCAGTAGTGTCACGCTTCCTGTCTCGTGGATCAAGGGATATTTGGCTTTCCCTCGAGGCTGGCCATCGAGGCTTTCCACGTGGCTTTCCCACAAGGCTGTGCCACGTGCCACCTTGGTGTGATTCGATCCTCGCCGTGAAAGACGAGCCGGTGAAGAGAAAAGAGGATCCTCTGGAATGGACTGAGACATCTGGGAGACTCCTGGAATGGTGGCACGACCCTGGAGTTCCTCTCGCCGTTCCTGTTGAGAGGGCCTCCTCTTGAGATGCGACGCGAAGGCCGGGAAATCTTTCCCGACGAAGCAGGGATAGGATCCCTCATCTCGAGATACGAGGCGGAAACGGGGCTCCTCTGGATGTGGGCGGGTCCCTCGTGATTCCTCTCGAGTGGAGACGGGTATGTCGGGGAACTTCTTGAATTGCACCAAGGGTGTGAAGAACCCTTTCGAAGTTCCAGAGGTGAGGTGTGATCAGCCTCGAGACGCCTCAGCGGAAATGGGCCTCATCTCGCCTGGAGGGGAGAACCTCCTGGATTTTCTCGAGTTGCGGCAGGTCTTCTCGAGTTACGACGGGGACCTCAGGGACCCGCTCTGGTGGCCTCAGGAAAGGCCAGTCCCCATGCGAGTTGCTAAGGGACCACTCGGGATTCCTCTCCCGTCCATGCCGGGGCCTCAGTCCTTGTGTGGAGTCGGGGCCGGAACCTGAGGATTCCTCTCCAGTGATGCCATGGATCTTGGGGTGCTTCTGAGTCTCCCCAGGGGAGTCAGGCCTCGTCTCGAGTGGGGGCATGCACGTGCGCTTTCCTCCCAAGCTTCAGCAGTAGTGTCACTCTTCCTGTCACTTGGATCAAGGGATCTGTGGCTTTCCTTCGAGGCTATCCCTCGAGGCATTCCCACGAGGCTTTCCCACAGGGCTGTGCCACGTGCCACCTTGGTGTGAGTCGATCCTCTTCGTGAAAGACGAGCCGGTGAAGGGAAAAGAGGTTCCTCTGGAATGGACTGAGACATCTGGGGGACTCTTGGCATGGTGGCACGACCCTGGAGTTCCTCTCGCCGTTCCTGTTGAGAGGGCCTCCTCTTGAGATGCGACGGGAACGCCGGGAACTCTTTCCCGACGAAGCAGGGATAGGATCCCTCATCTCGAGACACGAGGCTGAAACGGGGCTCCTCTGGATGTGGGCGGGACCCTCGTGTTTCCTCTCGAGTGGAGACGGGTATGTCGGGGAACTTCTTGATTTGCACCAAGGGTGTGAAGGACCCTTTCGAAGTTCCAGAGGTGAGGTGTGAGCAGCCTGGAGACGCCTCAGCGGAAATGGGCCTCATCTCGCCTGGAGGGGAGAACCTCCTGGATTTTCTCGAGTTGCGGCAGGTCTTCTCGAGTTACGACGGGGACCTCAGGGACCCGCTCTGGTGGCCTCAGGAAAGGCCAGTCCCCATGCGAGTTGCTAGGGGCCCTCTCGGGATTCCTCCCCAGTCCATGCCGGGGCTTAAGACCTTGTGTGGAGTCGGGGCCGGAACCTGAGGATTCCTCTCCAGTGTTGCCATGGATCTTGGGGTGCTTCTCAGTCTCCCCAGGGGAGTCAGGCCTCGTCTCGATTGGGGGCATGCACGTGTGCTTTCCTCCCGAGCTGCAGCAGTAGTGTCACGCTTCCTGTCACGTGGATCAAGGGATATTTGGCTTTCCCTCGAGGCTGGCCGTCGAGGCTTTCCACGTGGCTTTCCCACAAGGCTGTGCCACGTGCCACCTTGGTGTGATTCGATCCTCGCCGTGAAAGACGAGCCGGTGAAGGGAAAAGAGGATCCTCTGGAATGGACTGAGACATCTGGGAGACTCCTGGAATGGTGGCACGACCCTGGAGTTCCTCTCGCCGTTCCTGTTGAGAGGGCCTCCTCTTGAGATGCGACGCGAAGGCCGGGAAATCTTTCCCGACGAAGCAGGGATAGGATCCCTCATCTCGAGATACGAGGCGGAAACGGGGCTCCTCTGGATGTGGGCGGGTCCCTCGTGATTCCTCTCGAGTGGAGACGGGTATGTCGGGGAACTTCTTGAATTGCACCAAGGGTGTGAAGAACCCTTTCGAAGTTCCAGAGGTGAGGTGTGATCAGCCTCGAGACGCCTCAGCGGAAATGGGCCTCATCTCGCCTGGAGGGGAGAACCTCCTGGATTTTCTCGAGTTGCGGCAGGTCTTCTCGAGTTACGACGGGGACCTCAGGGACCCGCTCTGGTGGCCTCAGGAAAGGCCAGTCCCCATGCGAGTTGCTAAGGGACCACTCGGGATTCCTCTCCCGTCCATGCCGGGGCCTCAGTCCTTGTGTGGAGTCGGGGCCGGAACCTGAGGATTCCTCTCCAGTGATGCCATGGATCTTGGGGTGCTTCTGAGTCTCCCCAGGGGAGTCAGGCCTCGTCTCGAGTGGGGGCATGCACCTGCGCTTTCCTCCCAAGCTTCAGCAGTAGTGTCACTCTTCCTGTCACTTGGATCAAGGGATCTGTGGCTTTCCTTCGAGGCTATCCCTCGAGGCATTCCCACGAGGCTTTCCCACAGGGCTGTGCCACGTGCCACCTTGGTGTGAGTCGATCCTCTTCGTGAAAGACGAGCCGGTGAAGGGAAAAGAGGTTCCTCTGGAATGGACTGAGACATCTGGGGGACTCTTGGCATGGTGGCACGACCCTGGAGTTCCTCTCGCCGTTCCTGTTGAGAGGGCCTCCTCTTGAGATGCGACGGGAACGCCGGGAACTCTTTCCCGACGAAGCAGGGATAGGATCCCTCATCTCGAGACACGAGGCTGAAACGGGGCTCCTCTGGATGTGGGCGGGACCCTCGTGTTTCCTCTCGAGTGGAGACGGGTATGTCGGGGAACTTCTTGATTTGCACCAAGGGTGTGAAGGACCCTTTCGAAGTTCCAGAGGTGAGGTGTGAGCAGCCTGGAGACGCCTCAGCGGAAATGGGCCTCATCTCGCCTGGAGGGGAGAACCTCCTGGATTTTCTCGAGTTGCGGCACGTCTTCTCGAGTTACGACGGGGACCTCAGGGACCCGCTCTGGTGGCCTCAGGAAAGGCCAGTCCCCATGCGAGTTGCTAGGGGCCCTCTCGGGATTCCTCCCCCGTCCATGCCGGGGCTTAAGACCTTGTGTGGAGTCGGGGCCGGAACCTGAGGATTCCTCTCCAGTGTTGCCATGGATCTTGGGGTGCTTCTGAGTCTCCCCAGGGGAGTCAGGCCTCGTCTCGAGTGGGGGCATGCACGTGTGCTTTCCTCCCGAGCTGCAGCAGTAGTGTCACGCTTCCTGTCTCGTGGATCAAGGGATATTTGGCTTTCCCTCGAGGCTGGCCATCGAGGCTTTCCACGTGGCTTTCCCACAAGGCTGTGCCACGTGCCACCTTGGTGTGATTCGATCCTCGCCGTGAAAGACGAGCCGGTGAAGAGAAAAGAGGATCCTCTGGAATGGACTGAGACATCTGGGAGACTCCTGGAATGGTGGCACGACCCTGGAGTTCCTCTCGCCGTTCCTGTTGAGAGGGCCTCCTCTTGAGATGCGACGCGAAGGCCGGGAAATCTTTCCCGACGAAGCAGGGATAGGATCCCTCATCTCGAGATACGAGGCGGAAACGGGGCTCCTCTGGATGTGGGCGGGTCCCTCGTGATTCCTCTCGAGTGGAGACGGGTATGTCGGGGAACTTCTTGAATTGCACCAAGGGTGTGAAGAACCCTTTCGAAGTTCCAGAGGTGAGGTGTGATCAGCCTCGAGACGCCTCAGCGGAAATGGGCCTCATCTCGCCTGGAGGGGAGAACCTCCTGGATTTTCTCGAGTTGCGGCAGGTCTTCTCGAGTTACGACGGGGACCTCAGGGACCCGCTCTGGTGGCCTCAGGAAAGGCCAGTCCCCATGCGAGTTGCTAAGGGACCACTCGGGATTCCTCTCCCGTCCATGCCGGGGCCTCAGTCCTTGTGTGGAGTCGGGGCCGGAACCTGAGGATTCCTCTCCAGTGATGCCATGGATCTTGGGGTGCTTCTGAGTCTCCCCAGGGGAGTCAGGCCTCGTCTCGAGTGGGGGCATGCACGTGCGCTTTCCTCCCAAGCTTCAGCAGTAGTGTCACTCTTCCTGTCACTTGGATCAAGGGATCTGTGGCTTTCCTTCGAGGCTATCCCTCGAGGCATTCCCACGAGGCTTTCCCACAGGGCTGTGCCACGTGCCACCTTGGTGTGAGTCGATCCTCTTCGTGAAAGACGAGCCGGTGAAGGGAAAAGAGGTTCCTCTGGAATGGACTGAGACATCTGGGGGACTCTTGGCATGGTGGCACGACCCTGGAGTTCCTCTCGCCGTTCCTGTTGAGAGGGCCTCCTCTTGAGATGCGACGGGAACGCCGGGAACTCTTTCCCGACGAAGCAGGGATAGGATCCCTCATCTCGAGACACGAGGCTGAAACGGGGCTCCTCTGGATGTGGGCGGGACCCTCGTGTTTCCTCTCGAGTGGAGACGGGTATGTCGGGGAACTTCTTGATTTGCACCAAGGGTGTGAAGGACCCTTTCGAAGTTCCAGAGGTGAGGTGTGAGCAGCCTGGAGACGCCTCAGCGGAAATGGGCCTCATCTCGCCTGGAGGGGAGAACCTCCTGGATTTTCTCGAGTTGCGGCAGGTCTTCTCGAGTTACGACGGGGACCTCAGGGACCCGCTCTGGTGGCCTCAGGAAAGGCCAGTCCCCATGCGAGTTGCTAGGGGCCCTCTCGGGATTCCTCCCCAGTCCATGCCGGGGCTTAAGACCTTGTGTGGAGTCGGGGCCGGAACCTGAGGATTCCTCTCCAGTGTTGCCATGGATCTTGGGGTGCTTCTCAGTCTCCCCAGGGGAGTCAGGCCTCGTCTCGATTGGGGGCATGCACGTGTGCTTTCCTCCCGAGCTGCAGCAGTAGTGTCACGCTTCCTGTCACGTGGATCAAGGGATATTTGGCTTTCCCTCGAGGCTGGCCGTCGAGGCTTTCCACGTGGCTTTCCCACAAGGCTGTGCCACGTGCCACCTTGGTGTGATTCGATCCTCGCCGTGAAAGACGAGCCGGTGAAGGGAAAAGAGGATCCTCTGGAATGGACTGAGACATCTGGGAGACTCCTGGAATGGTGGCACGACCCTGGAGTTCCTCTCGCCGTTCCTGTTGAGAGGGCCTCCTCTTGAGATGCGACGCGAAGGCCGGGAAATCTTTCCCGACGAAGCAGGGATAGGATCCCTCATCTCGAGATACGAGGCGGAAACGGGGCTCCTCTGGATGTGGGCGGGTCCCTCGTGATTCCTCTCGAGTGGAGACGGGTATGTCGGGGAACTTCTTGATTTGCACCAAGGGTGTGAAGAACCCTTTCGAAGTTCCAGAGGTGAGGTGTGAGCAGCCTGGAGACGCCTCAGCGGAAATGGGCCTCATCTCGCCTGGAGGGGAGAACCTCCTGGATTTTCTCGAGTTGCGGCAGGTCTTCTCGAGTTACGACGGGGACCTCAGGGACCCGCTCTGGTGGCCTCAGGAAAGGCCAGTCCCCATGCGAGTTGCTAAGGGACCACTCGGGATTCCTCAACCGTCCATGCCGGGGCCTCAGTCCTTGTGTGGAGTCGGGGCCGGAACCTGAGGATTCCTCTCCAGTGATGCCATGGATCTTGGGGTGCTTCTGAGTCTCCCCAGGGGAGTCAGGCCTCGTCTCGAGTGGGGGCATGCACGTGTGCTTTCCTCCCGAGCTGCAGCAGTAGTGTCACGCTTCCTGTCTCGTGGATCAAGGGATATTTGGCTTTCCCTCGAGGCTGGCCGTCGAGGCTTTCCACGTGGCTTTCCCACAAGGCTGTGCCACGTGCCACCTTGGTGTGATTCGATCCTCGCCGTGAAAGACGAGCCGGTGAAGGGAAAAGAGGATCCTCTGGAATGGACTGAGACATCTGGGAGACTCCTGGAATGGTGGCACGACCCTGGAGTTCCTCTCGCCGTTCCTGTTGAGAGGGCCTCCTCTTGAGATGCGACGCGAAGGCCGGGAAATCTTTCCCGACGAAGCAGGGATAGGATCCCTCATCTCGAGATACGAGGCGGAAACGGGGCTCCTCTGGATGTGGGCGGGTCCCTCGTGATTCCTCTCGAGTGGAGACGGGTATGTCGGGGAACTTCTTGATTTGCACCAAGGGTGTGAAGAACCCTTTCGAAGTTCCAGAGGTGAGGTGTGAGCAGCCTCGAGACGCCTCAGCGGAAATGGGCCTCATCTCGCCTGGAGGGGAGAACCTCCTGGATTTTCTCGAGTTGCGGCAGGTCTTCTCGAGTTACGACGGGGACCTCAGGGACCCGCTCTGGTGGCCTCAGGAAAGGCCAGTCCCCATGCGAGTTGCTAAGGGACCACTCGGGATTCCTCTCCCGTCCATGCCGGGGCCTCAGTCCTTGTGTGGAGTCGGGGCCGGAACCTGAGGATTCCTCTCCAGTGATGCCATGGATCTTGGGGTGCTTCTGAGTCTCCCCAGGGGAGTCAGGCCTCGTCTCGAGTGGGGACATGCACGTGCGCTTTTCTCCCAAGCTTCAGCAGTAGTGTCACTCTTCCTGTCACTTGGATCAAGGGATCTGTGGCTTTCCCTCGAGGCTATCCCTCGAGGCATTCCCACGAGGCTTTCCCACAGGGCTGTGCCACGTGCCACCTTGCTGTGAGTCGATCCTCGTCGTGAAAGACGAGCCGGTGAAGGGAAAAGAGGTTCCTCTGGAATGGACTGAGACATCTGGGGGACTCTTGGAATGGTGGCACGACCCTGGAGTTCCTCTCGCCGTTCCTGTTGAGAGGGCCTCCTCTTGAGCTGCGACGGGAACGACGGGAACTCTTTCCCGACGAAGCAGGGATAGGATCCCTCATCTCGAGATACGAGGCTGAAACGGGGCTCCTCTGGATGTGGGCGGGACCCTCGTGTTTCCTCTCGAGTGGAGACGGGTATGTCGGGGAACTTCTTGATTTGCACCAAGGGTGTGAAGGACCCATTCGAAGTTCCAGAGGTGAGGTGTGAGCAGCCTGGAGACGCCTCAGCGGAAATGGGACTCATCTCGCCTGGCGGGGAGAACCTCCTGGATTTTCTCGAGTTGCGGCAGGTCTTCTCGAGTTACGACGGGGACCTCAGGGACCCGCTCTGGTGGCCTCAGGAAAGGCCAGTCCCCATGCGAGTTGCTAGGGGCCCTCTCGGGATTCCTCCCCCGTCCATGCCGGGGCTTAAGACCTTGTGTGGAGTCGGGGCCGGAACCTGAGGATTCCTCTCCAGTGTTGCCATGAATCTTGGGGTGCTTCTGAGTCTCCCCAGGGGAGTCAGGCCTCGTCTCGAGTGGGGGCATGCACGTGTGCTTTCCTCCCGAGCTGCAGCAGTAGTGTCACGCTTCCTGTCTCGTGGATCAAGGGATATTTGGCTTTCCCTCGAGGCTGGCCGTCGAGGCTTTCCACGTGGCTTTCCCACAAGGCTGTGCCACGTGCCACCTTGGTGTGATTCGATCCTCGCCGTGAAAGACGAGCCGGTGAAGAGAAAAGAGGATCCTCTGGAATGGACTGAGACATCTGGGAGACTCCTGGAATGGTGGCACGACCCTGGAGTTCCTCTCGCCGTTCCTGTTGAGAGGGCCTCCTCTTGAGATGCGACGCGAAGGCCGGGAAATCTTTCCCGACGAAGCAGGGATAGGATCCCTCATCTCGAGATACGAGGCGGAAACGGGGCTCCTCTGGATGTGGGCGGGTCCCTCGTGATTCCTCTCGAGTGGAGACGGGTATGTCGGGGAACTTCTTGATTTGCACCAAGGGTGTGAAGAACCCTTTCGAAGTTCCAGAGGTGAGGTGTGAGCAGCCTGGAGACGCCTCAGCGGAAATGGGCCTCATCTCGCCTGGAGGGGAGAACCTCCTGGATTTTCTCGAGTTGCGGCAGGTCTTCTCGAGTTACGACGGGGACCTCAGGGACCCGCTCTGGTGGCCTCAGGAAAGGCCAGTCCCCATGCGAGTTGCTAAGGGACCACTCGGGATTCCTCTCCCGTCCATGCCGGGGCCTGAGTCCTTGTGTGGAGTCGGGGCCGGAACCTGAGGATTCCTCTCCAGTGATGCCATGGATCTTGGGGTGCTTCTGAGTCTCCCCAGGGGAGTCAGGCCTCGTCTCGAGTGGGGGCATGCACGTGTGCTTTCCTCCCGAGCTGCAGCAGTAGTGTCACGCTTCCTGTCTCGTGGATCAAGGGATATTTGGCTTTCCCTCGAGGCTGGCCGTCGAGGCTTTCCACGTGGCTTTCCCACAAGGCTGTGCCACGTGCCACCTTGGTGTGATTCGATCCTCGCCGTGAAAGACGAGCCGGTGAAGGGAAAAGAGGATCCTCTGGAATGGACTGAGACATCTGGGAGACTCCTGGAATGGTGGCACGACCCTGGAGTTCCTCTCGCCGTTCCTGTTGAGAGGGCCTCCTCTTGAGATGCGACGCGAAGGCCGGGAAATCTTTCCCGACGAAGCAGGGATAGGATCCCTCATCTCGAGATACGAGGCGGAAACGGGGCTCCTCTGGATGTGGGCGGGTCCCTCGTGATTCCTCTCGAGTGGAGACGGGTATGTCGGGGAACTTCTTGATTTGCACCAAGGGTGTGAAGAACCCTTTCGAAGTTCCAGAGGTGAGGTGTGATCAGCCTCGAGACGCCTCAGCGGAAATGGGCCTCATCTCGCCTGGAGGGGAGAACCTCCTGGATTTTCTCGAGTTGCGGCAGGTCTTCTCGAGTTACCATGGGGACCTCAGGGACCCGCTCTGGTGGCCTCAGGAAAGGCCAGTCCCCATGCGAGTTGCTAGGGGACCTCTCGGGATTCCTCTCCCGTCCATGCCGGGGCCTCAGTCCTTGTGTGGAGTCGGGGCCGGAATCTGAGGATTCCTCTCCAGTGATGCCATGGATCTTGGGGTGCTTCTGAGTCTCCCCAGGGGAGTCAGGCCTCGTCTCGAGTGGGGGCATGCACGTGTGCTTTCCTCCCAAGCTTCAGCAGTAGTGTCACTCTTCCTGTCACTTGGATCAAGGGATCTGTGGCTTTCCCTCGAGGCTATCCCTCGAGGCATTCCCACGAGGCTTTCCCACAGGGCTGTGCCACGTGCCACCTTGGTGTGAGTCGATCCTCGTCGTGAAAGACGAGCCGGTGAAGGGAAAAGAGGTTCCTCTGGAATGGACTGAGACATCTGGGGGACTCTTGGAATGGTGGCACGACCCTGGAGTTCCTCTCGCCGTTCCTGTTGAGAGGGCCTCCTCTTGAGATGCGACGGGAACGCCGGGAACTCTTTCCCGACGAAGCAGGGATAGGATCCCTCATCTCGAGACACGAGGCTGAAACGGGGCTCCTCTGGATGTGGGCGGGACCCTCGTGTTTCCTCTCGAGTGGAGACGGGTATGTCGGGGAACTTCTTGATTTGCACCAAGGGTGTGAAGGACCCTTTCGAAGTTCCAGAGGTGAGGTGTGAGCAGCCTGGAGACGCCTCAGCGGAAATGGGCCTCATCTCGCCTAGAGGGGAGAACCTCCTGGATTTTCTCGAGTTGCGGCAGGTCTTCTCGAGTTACGACGGGGACCTCAGGGACCCGCTCTGGTGGCCTCAGGAAAGGCCAGTCCCCATGCGAGTTGCTAGGGGCCCTCTCGGGATTCCTCCCCCGTCCATGCCGGGGCTTAAGACCTTGTGTGGAGTCGGGGCCGGAACCTGAGGATTCCTCTCCAGTGTTGCCATGGATCTTGGGGTGCTTCTGAGTCTCCCCAGGGGAGTCAGGCCTCGTCTCGAGTGGGGGCATGCACGTGTGCTTTCCTCCCGAGCTGCAGCAGTAGTGTCACGCTTCCTGTCTCGTGAATCAAGGGATATTTGGCTTTCCCTCGAGGCTGGCCGTCGAGGCTTTCCACGTGGCTTTCCCACAAGGCTGTGCCACGTGCCACCTTGGTGTGATTCGATCCTCGCCGTGAAAGACGAGCCGGTGAGGAGAAAAGAGGATCCTCTGGAATGGACTGAGACATCTGGGAGACTCCTGGAATGGTGGCACGACCCTGGAGTTCCTCTCGCCGTTCCTGTTGAGAGGGCCTCCTCTTGAGATGCGACGCGAAGGCCGGGAAATCTTTCCCGACGAAGCAGGGATAGGATCCCTCATCTCGAGATACGAGGCGGAAACGGGGCTCCTCTGGATGTGGGCGGGTCCCTCGTGATTCCTCTCGAGTGGAGACGGGTATGTCGGGGAACTTCTTGATTTGCACCAAGGGTGTGAAGAACCCTTTCGAAGTTCCAGAGGTGAGGTGTGAGCAGCCTGGAGACGCCTCAGCGGAAATGGGCCTCATCTCGCCTGGAGGGGAGAACCTCCTGGATTTTCTCGAGTTGCGGCAGGTCTTCTCGAGTTATGACGGGGACCTCAGGGACCCGCTCTGGTGGCCTCAGGAAAGGCCAGTCCCCATGCGAGTTGCTAAGGGACCACTCGGGATTCCTCTCCCGTCCATGCCGGGGCCTCAGTCCTTGTGTGGAGTCGGGGCCGGAACCTGAGGATTCCTCTCCAGTGATGCCATGGATCTTGGGGTGCTTCTGAGTCTCCCCAGGGGAGTCAGGCCTCGTCTCGAGTGGGGGCATGCACGTGCGCTTTCCTCCCAAGCTTCAGCAGTAGTGTCACTCTTCCTGTCACTTGGATCAAGGGATCTGTGGCTTTCCCTCGAGGCTATCCCTCGAGGCATTCCCACGAGGCTTTCCCACAGGGCTGTGCCACGTGCCACCTTGGTGTGAGTCGATCCTCGTCGTGAAAGACGAGCCGGTGAAGGGAAAAGAGGTTCCTCAGGAATGGACTGAGACATCTGGGGGACTCTTGGAATGGTGGCACGACCCTGGAGTTCCTCTCGCCGTTCCTGTTGAGAGGGCCTCCTCTTGAGCTGCGACGGGAACGCCGGGAACTGTTTCCCGACGAAGCAGGGATAGCATCCCTCATCTCGAGACACGAGGCTGAAACGGGGCTCCTCTGGATGTGGGCGGGACCCTCGTGTTTCCTCTCGAGTGGAGACGGGTATGTCGGGGAACTTCTTGATTTGCACCAAGGGTGTGAAGGACCCTTTCGAAGTTCCAGAGGTGAGGTGTGAGCAGCCTGGAGACGCCTCAGCGGAAATGGGCCTCATCTCGCCTGGAGGGGAGAACCTCCCGGATTTTCTCGAGTTGCGGCAGGTCTTCTCGAATTACGACGGGGACCTCAGGGACCCGCTCTGGTGGCCTCAGGAAAGGCCAGTCCCCATGCGAGTTGCTAGGGGCCCTCTCGGGATTCCTCTCCCGTCCATGCCGGGGCTTAAGACCTTGTGTGGAGTCGGGGCCGGAACCTGAGGATTCCTCTCCAGTGTTGCCATGGATCTTGGGGTGATTCTGAGTCTCCCCAGGGGAGTCAGGCCTCGTCTCGAGTGGGGGCATGCACGTGTGCTTTCCTCCCGAGCTGCAGCAGTAGTGTCACGCTTCCTGTCTCGTGGATCAAGGGATATTTGGCTTTCCCTCGAGGCTGGCCGTCGAGGCTTTCCACGTGGCTTTCCCACAGGGCTGTGCCACGTGCCACCTTGGTGTGATTCGATCCTCGCCGTGAAAGACGAGCCGGTGAAGAGAAAAGAGGATCCTCTGGAATGGACTGAGACATCTGGGAGACTCCTGGAATGGTGGCACGACCCTGGAGTTACTCTCGCCGTTCCTGTTGAGAGGGCCTCCTCTTGAGATGCGACGCGAAGGCCGGGAAATCTTTCCCGACGAAGCAGGGATAGGATCCCTCATCTCGAGATACGAGGCGGAAACGGGGCTCCTCTGGATGTGGGCGGGTCCCTCGTGATTCCTCTCGAGTGGAGACGGGTATGTCGGGGAAATTCTTGATTTGCACCAAGGGTGTGAAGAACCCTTTCGAAGTTCCAGAGGTGAGGTGTGATCAGCCTCGAGACGCCTCAGCGGAAATGGGCCTCATCTCGCCTGGAGGGGAGAACCTCCTGGATTTTCTCGAGTTGCGGCAGGTCTTCTCGAGTTACGACGGGGACCTCAGGGACCCGCTCTGGTGGCCTCAGGAAAGGCGAGTCCCCATGCGAGTTGCTAAGGGACCACTCGGGATTCCTCTCCCGTCCATGCCAGGGCCTCAGTCCTTGTGTGGAGTCGGCGCCGGAACCTGAGGATTCCTCTCCAGTGATGCCATGGATCTTGGGGTGCTTCTGAGTCTCCCCAGGGGAGTCAGGCCTCGTCTCGAGTGGGGGCATGCACGTGCGCTTTTCTCCCAAGCTTCAGCAGTAGTGTCACTCTTCCTGTCACTTGGATCAAGGGATCTGTGGCTTTCCCTCGAGGCTATCCCTCGAGGCATTCCCACGAGGCTTTCCCACAGGGCTGTGCCACGTGCCACCTTGGTGTGAGTCGATCCTCGTCGTGAAAGACGAGCCGGTGAAGGGAAAAGAGGTTCCTCTGGAATGGACTGAGACATCTGGGGGACTCTTGGAATGGTGGCACGACCCTGGAGTTCCTCTCGCCGTTCCTGTTGAGAGGGCCTCCTCTTGAGATACGACGGGAACGCCGGGAACTCTTTCCCGACGAAGCAGGGATAGGATCCCTCATCTCGAGACACGAGGCTGAAACGGGGCTCCTCTGGATGTGGGCGGGACCCTCGTGTTTCCTCTCGAGTGGAGACGGGTATGTCGGGGAACTTCTTGATTTGCACCCAGGGTGTGAAGGACCCTTTCGAAGTTCCAGAGGTGAGGTGTGAGCAGCCTGGAGACGCCTCAGCGGAAATGGGCCTCATCTCGCCTGGAGGGGAGAACCTCCTGGATTTTCTCGAGTTGCGGCAGGTCTTCTCGAGTTACGACGGGGACCTCAGGGACCCGCTCTGGTGGACTCAGGAAAGGCCAGTCCCCATGCAAGTTGCTAGGGGCCCTCTCGGGATTCCTCTCCCGTCCATGCCGGGGCTTAAGACCTTGTGTGGAGTCGGGGCCGGAACCTGAGGATTCCTCTCCAGTGTTGCCATGGATCTTGGGGTGCTTCTGAGTCTCCCCAGGG
This sequence comes from Budorcas taxicolor, assembly GCF_023091745.1. Classification (NCBI taxonomy): domain Eukaryota; kingdom Metazoa; phylum Chordata; class Mammalia; order Artiodactyla; family Bovidae; genus Budorcas; species Budorcas taxicolor. Next base: position 26,490 of record NW_026291880.1, read on the forward strand.
GAGTCAGGCCTCGTCTCGAGTGGGGGCATGCACGTGTGCTTTCCTCCCGAGGTGCAGCAGTAGTGTCACGCTTCCTGTCTCGTGGATCAAGGGATATTTGGCTTTCCCTCGAGGCTGGCCGTCGAGGCTTTCCACGTGGCTTTCCCACAGGGCTGTGCCACGTGCCACCTTGGTGTGATTCGATCCTCGCCGTGAAAGACGAGCCGGTGAAGAGAAAAGAGGATCCTCTGGAATGGACTGAGACATCTGGGAGACTCCTGGAATGGTGGCACGACCCTGGAGTTCCTCTCGCCGTTCCTGTTGAGAGGGCCTCCTCTTGAGATGCGACGCGAAGGCCGGGAAATCTTTCCCGACGAAGCAGGGATAGGATCCCTCATCTCGAGATACGAGGCGGAAACGGGGCTCCTCTGGATGTGGGCGGGTCCCTCGTGATTCCTCTCGAGTGGAGACGCGTATGTCGGGGAACTTCTTGATTTGCACCAAGGGTGTGAAGAACCCTTTCAAAGTTCCAGAGGTGAGGTGTGATCAGCCTCGAGACGCCTCAGCGGAAATGGGCCTCATCTCGCCTGGAGGGGAGAACCTCCTGGATTTTCTCGAGTTGCGGCAGGTCTTCTCGAGTTACGACGGGGACCTCAGGGACCCGCTCTGGTGGCCTCAGGAAAGGCCAGTCCCCATGCGAGTTGCTAAGGGACCACTCGGGATTCCTCTCCCGTCCATGCCGGGGCCTCAGTCCTTGTGTGGAGTCGGGGCCGGAACCTGAGGATTCCTCTCCAGTGATGCCATGGATCTTGGGGTGCTTCTGAGTCTCCCCAGGGGAGTCAGGCCTCGTCTCGAGTGGGGGCATGCACGTGCGCTTTCCTCCCAAGCTTCAGCAGTAGTGTCACTCTTCCTGTCACTTGGATCAAGGGATCTGTGGCTTTCCCTCGAGGCTATCCCTCGAGGCATTCCCACGAGGCTTTCCCACAGGGCTGTGCCACGTGCCACCTTGGTGTGAGTCGATCCTCGTCGTGAAAGACGAGCCGGTGAAGGGAAAAGAGGTTCCTCAGGAATGGACTGAGACATCTGGGGGACTCTTGGAATGGTGGCACGACCCTGGAGTTCCTCTCGCCGTTCCTGTTGAGAGGGCCTCCTCTTGAGCTGCGACGGGAACGCCGGGAACTGTTTCCCGACGAAGCAGGGATAGCATCCCTCATCTCGAGACACGAGGCTGAAACGGGGCTCCTCTGGATGTGGGCGGGACCCTCGTGTTTCCTCTCGAGTGGAGACGGGTATGTCGGGGAACTTCTTGATTTGCACCCAGGGTGTGAAGGACCCTTTCGAAGTTCCAGAGGTGAGGTGTGAGCAGCCTGGAGACGCCTCAGCGGAAATGGGCCTCATCTCGCCTGGAGGGGAGAACCTCCTGGATTTTCTCGAGTTGCGGCAGGTCTTCTCGAGTAACGACGGGGACCTCAGGGACCCGCTCTGGTGGCCTCAGGAAAGGCCAGTCCCCATGCGAGTTGCTAGGGGACCTCTCGGGATTCCTCTCCCGTCCATGCCGGGGCCTCTGTCCTTGTGTGGAGTCGGGGCCGGAACCTGAGGATTCCTCTCCAGTGTTGCCATGGATCTTGGGGTGCTTCTGAGTCTCCCCAGGGGAGTCAGGCCTCGTCTCGAGTGTGGGCATGCACGTGCGCTTTCCTCCCGAGCTGCAGCAGTAGTGTCACGCTTCCTGTCACGTGGATCAAGGGATCTGTGGCTTTCCCTCGAGGCTGTCCCTCGAGGCTTTCCCACGAGGCTTTCCCACAGGGCTGTGCCACGTGCCACCTTGGTGTGATTCGATCCTCGCCGTGAAAGACGAGCCGGTGAAGAGAAAAGAGGATCCTCTGGAATGGACTGAGACATCTGGGAGACTCCTGGAATGGTGGCACGACCCTGGAGTTCCTCTCGCCGTTCCTGTTGAGAGGGCCTCCTCTTTAGATGCGACGCGAAGGCCGGGAAATCATTCCCGACGAAGCAGGGATAGGATCCCTCATCTCGAGATACGAGGCGGAAACGGGGCTCCTCTGGATGTGGGCGGGTCCCTCGTGATTCCTCTCGAGTGGAGACGGGTATGTCGGGGAACTTCTTGATTTGCACCAAGGGTGTGAAGACCCTTTCGAAGTTCCAGAGCTGAGGTGTGATCAGCCTGGAGACGCCTCAGCGGAAATGGGCCTCATCTCGCCTGGAGGGGAGAACCTCCTGGATTTTCTCGAGTTGCGGCAGGTCTTCTCGAGTTACGACGGGGACCTCAGGGACCCGCTCTGGTGGCCTCAGGAAAGGCCAGTCCCCATGCGAGTTGCTAAGGGACCACTCGGGATTCCTCTCCCGTCCATGCCGGGGCATCAGTCCTTGTGTGGAGTCGGGGCCGGAACCTGAGGATTCCTCTCCAGTGATGCCATGGATCTTGGGGTGCTTCTGAGTCTCCCCAGGGGAGTCAGGCCTCGTCTCGAGTGGGGGCATGCACGTGCGCTTTCCTCCCAAGCTTCAGCAGGTAGTGTCACTCTTCCTGTCACTTGGATCAAGGGATCTGTGGCTTTCCCTCGAGGCTATCCCTCGAGGCATTCCCACGAGGCTTTCCCACAGGGCTGTGCCACGTGCCACCTTGCTGTGAGTCGATCCTCGTCGTGAAAGACGAGCCGGTGAAGGGAAAAGAGGTTCCTCTGGAATGGACTGAGACATCTGGGGGACTCTTGGAATTGTGGCACGACCCTGGAGTTCCTCTCGCCGTTCCTGTTGAGAGGGCCTCCTCTTGAGATGCGACGGGAAAGCCGGGAACTCTTTCCCGACGAAGCAGGGATAGGATCCCTCATCTCGAGACACGAGGCTGAAACGGGGCTCCTCTGGATGTGGGCGGGACCCTCGTGTTTCCTCTCGAGTGGAGACGGGTATGTCGGGGAACTTCTTGATTTGCACCCAGGGTGTGAAGGACCCTTTCGAAGTTCCAGAGGTGAGGTGTGAGCAGCCTGGAGACGCCTCAGCGGAAATGGGCCTCATCTCGCCTGGAGGGGAGAACCTCCTGGATTTTCTCGAGTTGCGGCAGGTCTTCTCGAGTTACGACGGGGACCTCAGGGACCCGCTCTGGTGGCCTCAGGAAAGGCCAGTCCCCATGCGAGTTGCTAGGGGCCCTCTGGGGATTCCTCTCCCGTCCATGCCGGGGCTTAAGACCTTGTGTGGAGTCGGGGCCGGAACCTGAGGATTCCTCTCCAGTGTTGCCATGGATCTTGGGGTGCTTCTGGGTCTCCCCAGGGGAGTCAGGCCTCGTCTCGAGTGGGGGCATGCACGTGCAGCTTCCTCCCGAGCTGCAGCAGTAGTGTCACGCTTCCTGTCTCGTGGATCAAGGGATATTTTTCTTTCCCTCGAGGCTGGCCGTCGAGGCTTTCCACGTGGCTTTCCCACAGGGCTGTGCCACGTGCCACCTTGGTGTGATTCGATCCTCGCCGTGAAAGACGAGCCGGTGAAGAGAAAAGAGGATCCTCTGGAATGGACTGAGACATCTGGGAGACTCCTGGAATGGTGGCACGACCCTGGAGTTACTCTCGCCGTTCCTGTTGAGAGGGCCTCCTCTTGAGATGCGACGCGAAGGCCGGGAAATCATTCCCGACGAAGCAGGGATAGGATCCCTCATCTCGAGATACGAGGCGGAAACGGGGCTCCTCTGGATGTGGGCGGGTCCCTCGTGATTCCTCTCGAGTGGAGACGGGTATGTCGGGGAACTTCTTGATTTGCACCAAGGGTGTGAAGAACCCTTTCGAAGTTCCAGAGGTGAGGTGTGAGCAGCCTGGAGACGCCTCAGCGGAAATGGGCCTCATCTCGCCTGGAGGGGAGAACCTCCTGGATTTTCTCGAGTTGCGGCAGGTCTTCTCGAGTTACGACGGGGACCTCAGGGACCCGCTCTGGTGGCCTCAGGAAAGGCCAGTCCCCATGCGAGTTGCTAGGGGCCCTCTCGGGATTCCTCTCCCGTCCATGCCGGGGCTTAAGACCTTGTGTGGAGTCGGGGCCGGAACCTGAGGATTCCTCTCCAGTGTTCCCATGGATCTTGGGGTGCTTCTGAGTCTCCCCAGGGGAGTCAGGTCTTGGGGTGCTTCTGAGTCTCCCCAGGGGAGTCAGGCCTCGTCTCGAGTGGGGGCATGCACGTGTGCTTTCCTCCCGAGCTGCAGCAGTAGTGTCACGCTTCCTGTCTCGTGGATCAAGGGATATTTGGCTTTCCCTCGAGGCTGGCCGTCGAGGCTTTCCACGTGGCTTTCCCACAGGGCTGTGCCACGTGCCACCTTGGTGTGATTCGATCCTCGCCGTGAAAGACGAGCCGGTGAAGAGAAAAGAGGATCCTCTGGAATGGACTGAGACATCTGGGAGACTCCTGGAATGGTGGCACGACCCTGGAGTTCCTCTCGCCATTCCTGTTGAGAGGGCCTCCTCTTGAGATGCGACGCGAAGGCCGGGAAATCTTTCCCGAAGAAGCAGGAATAGGATCCCTCATCTCGAGATACGAGGCGGAAACGGGGCTCCTCTGGATGTGGGCGGGTCCCTCGTGATTCCTCTCGAGTGGAGACGCGTATGTCGGGGAACTTCTTGATTTGCACCAAGGGTGTGAAGAACCCTTTCGAAGTTCCAGAGGTGAGGTGTGATCAGCCTCGAGACGCCTCAGCGGAAATGGGCCTCATCTCGCCTGGAGGGGAGAACCTCCTGGATTTTCTCGAGTTGCGGCAGGTCTTCTCGAGTTACGACGGGGACCTCAGGGACCCGCTCTGGTGGCCTCAGGAAAGGCCAGTCCCCATGCGAGTTGCTAAGGGACCACTCGGGATTCCTCTCCCGTCCATGCCGGGGCCTCAGTCCTTGTGTGGAGTCGGGGCCGGAACCTGAGGATTCCTCTCCAGTGATGCCATGGATCTTGGGGTGCTTCTGAGTCTCCCCAGGGGAGTCAGGCCTCGTCTCGAGTGGGGGCATGCACGTGCGCTTTCCTCCCAAGCTTCAGCAGTAGTGTCACTCTTCCTGTCACTTGGATCAAGGGATCTGTGGCTTTCCCTCGAGGCTATCCCTCGAGGCATTCCCACGAGGCTTTCCCACAGGGCTGTGCCACGTGCCACCTTGCTGTGAGTCGATCCTCGTCGTGAAAGACGAGCCGGTGAAGGGAAAAGAGGTTCCTCTGGAATGGACTGAGACATCTGGGGGACTCTTGGAATGGTGGCACGACCCTGGAGTTCCTCTCGCCGTTCCTGTTGAGAGGGCCTCCTCTTGAGATGCGACGGGAACCCCGGGAACTCTTTCCCGACGAAGCAGGGATAGGATCCCTCATCTCGAGACACGAGGCTGAAACGGGGCTCCTCTGGATGTGGGCGGGACCCTCGTGTTTCCTCTCGAGTGGAGACGGGTATGTCGGGGAACTTCTTGATTTGCACCCAGGGTGTGAAGGACCCTTTCGAAGTTCCAGAGGTGAGGTGTGAGCAGCCTGGAGACGCCTCAGCGGAAATGGGCCTCATCTCGCCTGGAGGGGAGAACCTCCTGGATTTTCTCGAGTTGCGGCAGGTCTTCTCGAGTTACGACGGGGACCTCAGGGACCCGCTCTGGTGGCCTCAGGAAAGGCCAGTCCCCATGCGAGTTGCTAGGGGCCCTCTCGGGATTCCTCTCCCGTCCATGCCGGGGCTTAAGACCTTGTGTGGAGTCGGGGCCGGAACCTGAGGATTCCTCTCCAGTGTTGCCATGGATCTTGGGGTGCTTCTGGGTCTCCCCAGGGGAGTCAGGCCTCGTCTCGAGTGGGGGCATGCACGTGCAGCTTCCTCCCGAGCTGCAGCAGTAGTGTCACGCTTCCTGTCTCGTGGATCAAGGGATATTTTTCTTTCCCTCGAGGCTGGCCGTCGAGGCTTTCCACGTGGCTTTCCCACAGGGCTGTGCCACGTGCCACCTTGGTGTGATTCGATCCTCGCCGTGAAAGACGAGCCGGTGAAGAGAAAAGAGGATCCTCTGGAATGGACTGAGACATCTGGGAGACTCCTGGAATGGTGGCACGACCCTGGAGTTACTCTCGCCGTTCCTGTTGAGAGGGCCTCCTCTTGAGATGCGACGCGAAGGCCGGGAAATCATTCCCGACGAAGCAGGGATAGGATCCCTCATCTCGAGATACGAGGCGGAAACGGGGCTCCTCTGGATGTGGGCGGGTCCCTCGTGATTCCTCTCGAGTGGAGACGGGTATGTCGGGGAACTTCTTGATTTGCACCAAGGGTGTGAAGAACCCTTTCGAAGTTCCAGAGGTGAGGTGTGAGCAGCCTGGAGACGCCTCAGCGGAAATGGGCCTCATCTCGCCTGGAGGGGAGAACCTCCTGGATTTTCTCGAGTTGCGGCAGGTCTTCTCGAGTTACGACGGGGACCTCAGGGACCCGCTCTGGTGGCCTCAGGAAAGGCCAGTCCCCATGCGAGTTGCTAGGGGCCCTCTCGGGATTCCTCTCCCGTCCATGCCGGGGCTTAAGACCTTGTGTGGAGTCGGGGCCGGAACCTGAGGATTCCTCTCCAGTGTTCCCATGGATCTTGGGGTGCTTCTGAGTCTCCCCAGGGGAGTCAGGCCTCGTCTCGAGTGGGGGCATGCACGTGTGCTTTCCTCCCGAGCTGCAGCAGTAGTGTCACGCTTCCTGTCTCGTGGATCAAGGGATATTTGGCTTTCCCTCGAGGCTGGCCGTCGAGGCTTTCCACGTGGCTTTCCCACAGGGCTGTGCCACGTGCCACCTTGGTGTGATTCGATCCTCGCCGTGAAAGACGAGCCGGTGAAGAGAAAAGAGGATCCTCTGGAATGGACTGAGACATCTGGGAGACTCCTGGAATGGTGGCACGACCCTGGAGTTCCTCTCGCCGTTCCTGTTGAGAGGGCCTCCTCTTGAGATGCGACGCGAAGGCCGGGAAATCTTTCCCGAAGAAGCAGGGATAGGATCCCTCATCTCGAGATACGAGGCGGAAACGGGGCTCCTCTGGATGTGGGCGGGTCCCTCGTGATTCCTCTCGAGTGGAGACGCGTATGTCGGGGAACTTCTTGATTTGCACCAAGGGTGTGAAGAACCCTTTCGAAGTTCCAGAGGTGAGGTGTGATCAGCCTCGAGACGCCTCAGCGGAAATGGGCCTCATCTCGCCTGGAGGGGAGAACCTCCTGGATTTTCTCGAGTTGCGGCAGGTCTTCTCGAGTTACGACGGGGACCTCAGGGACCCGCTCTGGTGGCCTCAGGAAAGGCCAGTCTCCATGCGAGTTGCTAAGGGACCACTCGGGATTCCTCTCCCGTCCATGCCGGGGCCTCAGTCCTTGTGTGGAGTCGGGGCCGGAACCTGAGGATTCCTCTCCAGTGATGCCATGGATCTTGGGGTGCTTCTGAGTCTCCCCAGGGGAGTCAGGCCTCGTCTCGAGTGGGGGCATGCACGTGCGCTTTCCTCCCAAGCTTCAGCAGTAGTGTCACTCTTCCTGTCACTTGGATCAAGGGATCTGTGGCTTTCCCTCGAGGCTATCCCTCGAGGCATTCCCACGAGGCTTTCCCACAGGGCTGTGCCACGTGCCACCTTGCTGTGAGTCGATCCTCGTCGTGAAAGACGAGCCGGTGAAGGGAAAAGAGGTTCCTCTGGAATGGACTGAGACATCTGGGGGACTCTTGGAATGGTGGCACGACCCTGGAGTTCCTCTCGCCGTTCCTGTTGAGAGGGCCTCCTCTTGAGATGCGACGGGAACCCCCCGGGAACTCTTTCCCGACGAAGCAGGGATAGGATCCCTCATCTCGAGACACGAGGCTGAAACGGGGCTCCTCTGGATGTGGGCGGGACCCTCGTGTTTCCTCTCGAGTGGAGACGGGTATGTCGGGGAACTTCTTGATTTGCACCCAGGGTGTGAAGGACCCTTTCGAAGTTCCAGAGGTGAGGTGTGAGCAGCCTGGAGACGCCTCAGCGGAAATGGGCCTCATCTCGCCTGGAGGGGAGAACCTCCTGGATTTTCTCGAGTTGCGGCAGGTCTTCTCGAGTAACGACGGGGACCTCAGGGACCCGCTCTGGTGGCCTCAGGAAAGGCCAGTCCCCATGCGAGTTGCTAGGGGACCTCTCGGGATTCCTCTCCCGTCCATGCCGGGGCCTCTGTCCTTGTGTGGAGTCGGGGCCGGAACCTGAGGATTCCTCTCCAGTGTTGCCATGGATCTTGGGGTGCTTCTGAGTCTCCCCAGGGGAGTCAGGCCTCGTCTCGAGTGTGGGCATGCACGTGCGCTTTCCTCCGAGCTGCAGCAGTAGTGTCATGCTTCCTGTCACGTGGATCAAGGGATCTGTGGCTTTCCCTCGAGGCTGTCCCTCGAGGCTTTCCCACGAGGCTTTCCCACAGGGCTGTGCCACGTGCCACCTTGGTGTGATTCGATCCTCGCCGTGAAAGACGAGCCGGTGAAGAGAAAAGAGGATCCTCTGGAATGGACTGAGACATCTGGGAGACTCCTGGAATGGTGGCACGACCCTGGAGTTCCTCTCGCCGTTCCTGTTGAGAGGGCCTCCTCTTTAGATGCGACGCGAAGGCCGGGAAATCATTCCCGACGAAGCAGGGATAGGATCCCTCATCTCGAGATACGAGGCGGAAACGGGGCTCCTCTGGATGTGGGGCGGGTCCCTCGTGATTCCTCTCGAGTGGAGACGGGTATGTCGGGGAACTTCTTGATTTGCACCAAGGGTGTGAAGAACCCTTTCGAAGTTCCAGAGCTGAGGTGTGATCAGCCTCGAGACGCCTCAGCGGAAATGGGCCTCATCTCGCCTGGAGGGGAGAACCTCCTGGATTTTCTCGAGTTGCGGCAGGTCTTCTCGAGTACGACGGGGACCTCAGGGACCCGCTCTGGTGGCCTCAGGAAAGGCCAGTCCCCATGCGAGTTGCTAGGGGCCCTCTCGGGATTCCTCTCCGTCCATGCCGGGGCTTAAGACCTTGTGTGGAGTCGGGGCCGGAACCTGAGGATTCCTCTCCAGTGTTGCCATGGATCTTGGGGTGCTTCTGAGTCTCCCCAGGGGAGTCAGGCCTCGTCTCGATTGGGGGCATGCACGTGTGCTTTCCTCCCGAGCTGCAGCAATAGTGTCACGCTTCCTGTTTCGTGGATCAAGGGATATTTGGCTTTCCCTCGAGGCTGGCCATCGAGGCTTTCCACGTGGCTTTCCCACAGGGCTGTGCCACGTGCCACCTTGGTGTGATTCGATCCTCGCCGTGAAAGACGAGCCGGTGAAGAGAAAAGAGGATTCCTCTGGAATGGACTGAGACATCTGGGAGACTCCTGGAATGGTGGCACGACCCTGGAGTTCCTCTCGCCGTTCCTGTTGAGAGGGCCTCCTCTTGAGATACGACGCGAAGGCCGGGAAATCATTCCAGACGAAGCAGGTATAGGATCCCTCATCTCGAGGTACGAGGCGGAAACGGGGCTCCTCTGGATGTGGGCGGGGTCCCTCGTGATTCCTCTCGAGTGGAGACGGGTATGTCGGGAACTTCTTGATTTGCACCAAGGGTGTGAAGAACCCTTTCGAAGTTCAGAGGTGAGGTGTGATCAGCCTCGAGACGCCTCAGCGGAAATGGGCCTCATCTCGCCTGGAGGGAGAACCTCCTGGATTTTCTCGAGTTGCGGCAGGTCTTCTCGAGTTACGACGGGGACCTCAGGGACCCGCTCTGGTGGCCTCAGGAAACCCGAGTCCCCATGCGAGTTGCTAAGGGACCACTCGGGATTCCTCTCCCGTCCATGCCGGGGCCTCAGTCCTTGTGTGGAGTCGGGGCCGGAACCTGAGGATTCCTCTCCAGTGATGCCATGGATCTTGGGGTGCTTCTGAGTCTCCCCAGGGGAGTCAGGCCTCGTCTCGAGTGGGGGCATGCACGTGCGCTTTCCTCCCAAGCTTCAGCAGTAGTGTCACTCTTCCTGTCACTTGGATCAAGGGATCTGTGGCTTTCCCTCGAGGATATCCCTCGAGGCATTCCCACGAGGCTTTCCCACAGGGCTGTGCCACGTGCCACCTTGCTGTGAGTCGATCCTCGTCGTGAAAGACGAGCCGGTGAAGGGAAAAGAGGTTCCTCTGGAATGGACTGAGACATCTGGGGGACTCTTGGAATGGTGGCACGACCCTGGAGTTCCTCTCGCCGTTCCTGTTGAGAGGGCCTCCTCTTGAGCTGCGACGGGAACGACGGGAACTCTTTCCCGACGAAGCAGGGATAGGATCCCTCATCTCGAGATACGAGGCTGAAACGGGGCTCCTCTGGATGTGGGCCGGACCCTCGTGTTTCCTCTCGAGTGGAGACGGGTATGTCGGGGAACATCTTGATTTGCACCAAGGGTGTGAAGGACCCTTTCGAAGTTCCAGAGGTGAGGTGTGAGCAGCCTGGAGACGCCTCAGCGGAAATGGGCCTCATCTCGCCTGGAGGGGAGAACCTCCTGGATTTTCTCGAGTTGCGGCAGGTCTTCTCGAGTTATGACGGGGACCTCAGGGACCCGCTCTGGTGGCCTCAGGAAAGGCCAGTCCACATGCGAGTTGCTAAGGGACCACTCGGGATTCCTCTCCCGTCCATGCCGGGGCCTCAGTCCTTGTGTGGAGTCGGGGCCAGAACCTGAGGATTCCTCTCCAGTGTTGCCATGGATCTTGGGGTGCTTCTGAGTCTCCCCAGGGGAGTCAGGCCTCGTCTCGCGTGGGGGCATGCACGTGCGCTTTCCTCCCGAGCTGCAGCTGTAGTGTCACGCATCCTGTCACGTGGATCAAGGGATCTGTGGCTTTCCCTCGAGGCTGTTCCTCGAGGCTTTCCCACGAGGCTTTCCCACAGGGCTGTTCCACGTGCCACCTTGGTGTGAATCGATCCTCGGCGTGAAAGACGAGGCGGTGAAGGAAAAGAGGTTCCTCAGGAATGGACTGAGACATCTGGGGGACTCTTGGAATGGTGGCACGACCCTGGAGTTCCTCTCGACGTTCCTGTTGAGAGGGCCTCCTCTTGAGATGCGACCGGAACGCCGGGAACTCTTTCCCGACGAAGCAGGGAAAGGATCCCTCATCTCGAGCTACGAGGCGGAAACGGGGCTCCTCTGAATGTGGGCGGGACCCTCGTGTTTCCTTTCGCGTGGAGACGGGTATGTCGGGGATTTTCTTGATTTGCACCAAGGGTGTGAAGGACCCTTTCGAAGTTCCAGAGTTGAGGTGTGATCAGCCTCGAGACGCCTCAGCGGAAATGGGCCTCATCTCGCCTGGAGGGGAGAGCCTCCTGGATTCTCTCGAGTTGCGGCAGGTCTCTTCGAGTTACGACGGGGACTTCAGGGACCAACTCTCGTGGCCTCAGTAAAGGCCAGTCCCCATGCGAGTTGCTAGGGGCCATCTCGGGATTCCTACCCGTCCATGCCAGGGCTTAAGACCTTGTGTGGGGTCGGGGAAGGAACCTGAGGATTCCTCTCCAGTGATGCCATGGATCTTGGGGTGCTTCTGAGTCTCCCCAGGGGAGTCAGGACTCGTCTCGTGTGGGGGCATGCACGTGTGCTTTCCTCCCGAGCTGCAGCAGTAGTGTCACGCTTCCTGTCTCGTGGATCAAGGGATATTTGGCTTTCCCTCGAGGCTGGCCGTCGAGGCTTTTCCACGTGGCTTTCCCACAGGGCTGTGCCACGTGCCACCTTGGTGTGATTCGATCCTCGCCGTGAAAGACGAGCCGGTGAAGGGAAAAGAGGATCCTCTGGAATGGACTGAGACATCTGGGAGACTCCTGGAATGGTGGCACGACCCTGGAGTTCCTCTCGCCGTTCCTGTTGAGAGGGCCTCCTCTTGAGATGCGACGCGAAGGCCGGGAAATCTTTCCCGAAGAAGCAGGGATAGGATCCCTCATCTCGAGATATGAGGCGGAAACGGGGCTCCTCTGGATGTGGGCGGGTCCCTCGTGATTCCTCTCGAGTGGAGACGGGTATGTCGGGGAACTTCTTCATTTGCACCAAGGGTGTGAAGAACCCTTTCGAAGTTCCAGAGGTGAGGTGTGATCAGCCTCGAGACGCCTCAGCGGAAATGGGCCTCATCTCGCCTGGAGGGGAGAACCTCCTGGATTTTCTCGAGTTGCGGCAGGTCTTCTCGAGTTACGACGGGGACCTCAGGGACCCGCTCTGGTGGCCTCAGGAAAGGCCAGTCCCCATGCGAGTTGCTAAGGGACCACTCGGGATTCCTCTCCCGTCCATGCCGGGGCCTCAGTCCTTGTGTGGAGTCGGGGCCGGAACCTGAGGATTCCTCTCCAGTGATGCCATGGATCTTGGGGTGCTTCTGAGTCTCCCCAGGGGAGTCAGGCCTCGTCTCGAGTGGGGGCATGCACGTGCGCTTTCCTCCCAAGCTTCAGCAGTAGTGTCACTCTTCCTGTCACTTGGATCAAGGGATCTGTGGCTTTCCCTCGAGGCTATCCCTCGAGGCATTCCCACGAGGCTTTCCCACAGGGCTGTGCCACGTGCCACCTTGGTGTGAGTCGATCCTCGTCGTGAAAGACGAGCCGGTGAAGGGAAAAGAGGTTCCTCTGGAATGGACTGAGACATCTGGGGGACTCTTGGAATGGTGGCACGACCCTGGAGTTCCTCTCGCCGTTCCTGTTGAGAGGGCCTCCTCTTGAGCTGCGACGGGAACGACGGGAACTCTTTCCCGACGAAGCAGGGATAGGATCCCTCATCTCGAGATACGAGGCTGAAACGGGGCTCCTCTGGATGTGGGCGGGACCCTCGTGTTTCCTCTCGAGTGGAGACGGGTATGTCAGGGAACTTCTTGATTTGCACCAAGGGTGTGAAGGACCCTTTCGAAGTTCCAGAGGTGAGGTGTGAGCAGCCTGGAGACGCCTCAGCGGAAATGGGCCTCATCTCGCCTGGAGGGGAGAACCTCCTGGATTTTCTCGAGTTGCGGCAGGTCTTCTCGAGTTATGACGGGGACCTCAGGGACCCGTTCTGGTGGCCTCAGGAAAGGCCAGTCCACATGCGAGTTGCTAGGGGCCCTCTCGGGATTCCTCTCCCGTCCATGCCGGGGCTTAAGACCTTGTGTGGAGTCGGGGCCGGAACGTGAGGATTCCTCTCCAGTGTTGCCATGGATATTGGGGTGCTTCTGAGTCTCCCCAGGGGAGTCAGGCCTCGTCTCGAGTGGGGGCATGCACGTGTGCTTTCCTCCCGAGCTGCAGCAGTAGTGTCACTCTTCCTGTCTCATGGATCAAGGGATATTTGGCTTTCCCTCGAGGCTGGCCGTCGAGGCTTTCCACGTGGCTTTCCCACAGGGCTGTGCCACGTGCCACCTTGGTGTGAGTCGATCCTCGTCGTGAAAGACGAGCCGGTGAAGGGAAAAGAGGTTCCTCTGGAATGGACTGAGACATCTGGGGGACTCTTGGTATGGTGGCACGACCCTGGAGTTCCTCTCGCCGTTCCTGTTGAGAGGGCCTCCTCTTGAGATGCGACGGGAACGCCGGGAACTCTTTCCCGACGAAGCAGGGATAGGATCCCTCATCTCGAGACACGAGGCTGAAACGGGGCTCCTCTGGATGTGGGCGGGACCCTCGTGTTTCCTCTCGAGTGGAGACGGGTATGTCGGGGAACTTCTTAATTTGCACCTAGGGTGTGAAGGACCCTTTCGAAGTTCCAGAGGTGAGGTGTGAGCAGCCTGGAGACGCCTCAGCGGAAATGGGCCTCATCTCGCCTGGAGGGGAGAACCTCCTGGATTTTCTCGAGTTGCGGCAGGTCTTCTCGAGTTACGACGGGGACCTCAGGGACCCGCTCTGGTGGCCTCAGGAAAGGCCAGTCCCCATGCGAGTTGCTAGGGGCCCTCTCGGGATTCCTCTCCCGTCCATGCCGGGGCTTAAGACCTTGTGTGGAGTCGGGGCCGCAACCTGAGGATTCCTCTCCAGTGTTGCCATGGATCTTGGGGTGCTTCTGAGTCTCCCCAGGGGAGTCAGGCCTCGTCTCGAGTGGGGGCATGCACGTGTGCTTTCCTCCCGAGCTGCAGCAGTAGTGTCACGCTTCCTGTCTCGTGGATCAAGGGATATTTGGCTTTCCCTCGAGGCTGGCCGTCGAGGCTTTCCACGTGGCTTTCCCACAGGGCTGTGCCACGTGCCACCTTGGTGTGAGTCGATCCTCGTCGTGAAAGACGAGCCGGTGAAGGGAAAAGAGGTTCCTCTGGAATGGACTGAGACATCTGGGGTACTCTTGGAATGGTGGCACGACCGTGGAGTTCCTCTCGCCGTTCCTGTTGAGAGGGCCTCCTCTTGAGCTGCGACGGGAACGCCGGGAACTCTTTCCCGACGAAGCAGGGATAGGATCCCTCATCTCGAGATACGAGGCGGAAACGGGGCTCCTCTGGATGTGGGCGGGACCCTCGTGTTTCCTCTCGAGTGGAGACGGGTATGTTGGGGAACTTCTTGATTTGCACCAAGGGTGTGAAGGACCCTTTCGAAGTTCCAGAGGTGAGGTGTGAGCAGCCTGGAGACGCCTCAGCGGAAATGGGCCTCATCTCTCCTGGAGGGGAGAACCTCCTGGATTTTCTCGAGTTGTGGCAGGTCTTCTCGAGTTACGACGGGGACCTCAGGGACCCGCTCTGGTGGCCTCAGGAAAGGCCAGTCCCCATGCGAGTTGCTAAGGGACCACTCGGGATTCCTCTCCCGTCCATGTCGGGGCCTCAGTCCTTGTGTGGAGTCGGGGCCAGAACCTGAGGATTCCTCTCCAGTGTTGCCATGGATCTTGGGGTGCTTCTGAGTCTCCCCAGGGGAGTCAGGCCTCGTCTCGAGTGGGGGCATGCACGTGCGCTTTCCTCCCGAGCTGCAGCAGTAGTGTCACTCTTCCTGTCACTTGGATCAAGGGATCTGTGGCTTTCCCTCGAGGCTATCCCTCGAGGCATTCCCACGAGGCTTTCCCACAGGGCTGTGCCACGTGCCACCATGGTGTGAGTCGATCCTCGTCGTGAAAGACGAGCCGGTGAAGGGAAAAGAGGTTCCTCTGGAATGGACTGAGACATCTGGGGGACTCTTGGTATGGTGGCACGACCCTGGAGTTCCTCTCGCCGTTCCTGTTGAGAGGGCCTCCTCTTGAGATGCGACGGGAACGCCGGGAACTCTTTCCCGACGAAGCAGGGATAGGATCCCTCATCTCGAGATACGAGGCTGAAACGGGGCTCCTCTGGATGTGGGCGGGACCCTCGTGTTTCCTCTCGAGTGGAGACGGGTATGTCGGGGAACATCTTGATTTGCACCAAGGGTGTGAAGGACCCTTTCGAAGTTCCAGAGGTGAGGTGTGAGCAGCCTGGAGACGCCTCAGCGGAAATGGGCCTCATCTCGCCTGGAGGGGAGAACCTCCTGGATTTTCTCGAGTTGCGGCAGGTCTTCTCGAGTTATGACGGGGACCTCAGGGACCCGCTCTGGTGGCCTCAGGAAAGGCCAGTCCACATGCGAGTTGCTAGGGGCCCTCTCGGGATTCCTCTCCCGTCCATGCCGGGGCTTAAGACCTTGGGTGGAGTCGGGGCCGGAACCTGAGGATTCCTCTCCAGTGTTGCCATGGATCTTGGGGTGCTTCTGAGTCTCCCCAGGGGAGTCAGGCCTCGTCTCGAGTGGGGGCATGCACGTGTGCTTTCCTCCCGAGCTGCAGCAGTAGTGTCACGCTTCCTGTCTCGTGGATCAAGGGATATTTGGCTTTCCCTCGAGGCTGGCCGTCGAGGCTTTCCACGTGGCTTTCCCGAAGGGCTGTGCCACGTGCCACCTTGGTGTGAGTCGATCCTCGTCGTGAAAGACGAGCCGGTGAAGGGAAAAGAGGTTCCTCTGGAATGGACTGAGACATCTGGGGTACTATTGGAATGGTGGCACGACCGTGGAGTTCCTCTCGCCGTTCCTGTTGAGAGGGCCTCCTCTTGAGCTGCGACGGGAACGCCGGGAACTCTTTCCCGACGAAGCAGGGATAGGATTCCTCATCTCGAGATACGAGGCGGAAACGGGGCTCCTCTGGATGTGGGCGGGACCCTAGTGTTTCCTCTCGAGTGGAGACGGGTATGTCGGGGAACTTCTTGATTTGCACCAAGGGTGTGAAGGACCCTTTCGAAGTTACAGAGGTGAGGTGTGAGCAGCCTGGAGACGCCTCAGCGGAAATGGGCCTCATCTCGCCTGGAGGGGAGAACCTCCTGGATTTTCTCGAGTTGTGGCAGGTCTTCTCTAGTTACGACGGGGACCTCAGGGACCCGCTCTGGTGGCCTCAGGAAAGGCCAGTCCCCATGCGAGTTGCTAAGGGACCACTCGGGATTCCTCTCCCGTCCATGTCGGGGCCTCAGTCCTTGTGTGGAGTCGGGGCCGGAACCTGAGGATTCCTCTCCAGTGTTGCCATGGATCTTGGGGTGCTTCTGAGTCTCCCCAGGTGAGTCAGGCCTTGTCTCGAGTGGGGGCATGCACGTGCGCTTTACTCCCGAGCTGCAGCAGTAGTGTCACTCTTCCTGTCACTTGGATCAAGGGATCTGTGGCTTTCCCTCGAGGCTATCCCTCGAGGCATTCGCACGAGGCTTTCCCACAGGGCTGTGCCACGTGCCACCTTGGTGTGAGTCGATCCTCGTCGTGAAAGACGAGCCGGTGAAGGGAAAAGAGGTTCCTCTGGAATGGACTGAGACATCTGGGGGACTCTTGGTATGGTGGCACGACCCTGGAGTTCCTCTCGCCGTTCCTGTTGAGAGGGCCTCCTCTTGAGATGCGACGGGAACGCCGGGAACTCTTTCCCGACGAAGCAGGGATAGGATCCCTCATCTCGAGACACGAGGCTGAAACGGGGCTCCTCTGGATGTGGGCGGGACCCTCGTGTTTCCTCTCGAGTGGAGACGGGTATGTCGGGGAACTTCTTAATTTGCACCTAGGGTGTGAAGGACCCTTTCGAAGTTCCAGAGGTGAGGTGTGAGCAGCCTCGAGACGCCTCAGCGGAAATGGGCCTCATCTCGCCTGGAGGGGAGAACCTCCTGGATTTTCTCGAGTTGCGGCAGGTCTTCTCGAGTTACGACGGGGACCTCAGGGACCCGCTCTGGTGGCCTCAGGAAAGGCCAGTCCCCATGCGAGTTGCTAGGGGCCCTCTCGGGATTCCTCTCCCGTCCATGCCGGGGCTTAAGACCTTGTGTGGAGTTGGGGCCGGAACCTGAGGATTCCTCTCCAGTGTTGCCATGGATCTTGGGGTGCTTCTGAGTCTCCCCAGGGGAGTCAGGCCTCGTCTCGAGTGGGGGCATGCACGTGTGCTTTCCTCCCGAGCTGCAGCAGTAGTGTCACGCTTCCTGTTTCGTGGATCAAGGGATATTTGGCTTTCCCTCGAGGCTGGCCGTCGAAGCTTTCCACGTGGCTTTCCCACAGGGCTGTACCACGTGCCACCTTGGTGTGATTCGATCCTCGCCGTGAAAGACGAGCCGGTGAAGAGAAAAGAGGATCCTCTGGAATGGACTGAGACATCTGGGAGACTCCTGGAATGGTGGCACGACCCTGGAGTTCCTCTCGCCGTTCCTGTTGAGAGGGCCTCCTCTTGAGATGCGACGCGAAGGCCGGGAAATCATTCCCGACGAAGCAGGTATAGGATCCCTCATCTCGAGGTACGAGGCGGAAACGGGGCTCCTCTGGATGTGGGCGGGTCCCTCGTGATTCCTCTCGAGTGGAAACGGGTATGTCGGGGAACTTCTTGATTTGCACCAAGGGTGTGAAGAACCCTTTCGAAGTTCCAGAGGTGAGGTGTGATCAGCCTCGAGACGCCTCAGCGGAAACGGGCCTCATCTCGCCTGGAGGGGAGAACCTCCTGGATTTTCTCGAGTTGCGGCAGGTCTTCTCGAGTTACGACGGGGACCTCAGGGACCGGCTCTGGTGGCCTCAGGAAACCCGAGTCCCCATGCGAGTTGCTAAGGGACCACTCGGGATTCCTCTCCCGTCCATGCCGGGGCCTCAGTCCTTGTGTGGAGTCGGGGCCGGAACCTGAGGATTCCTCTCCAGTGATGCCATGGATCTTGGGGTGCTTCTGAGTCTCCCCAGGGGAGTCAGGCCTCGTCTCGAGTGGGGGCATGCACGTGCGCTTTCCTCCCAAGCTTCAGCAGTAGTGTCACTCTTCCTGTCACTTGGATCAAGGGATCTGTGGCTTTCCCTCGAGGATATCCCTCGAGGCATTCCCACGAGGCTTTCCCACAGGGCTGTGCCACGTGCCACCTTGCTGTGAGTCGATCCTCGTCGTGAAAGACGAGCCGGTGAAGGGAAAAGAGGTTCCTCTGGAATGGACTGAGACATCTGGGGGACTCTTGGAATGGTGGCACGACCCTGGAGTTCCTCTCGCCGTTCCTGTTGAGAGGGCCTCCTCTTGAGCTGCGACGGGAACGACGGGAACTCTTTCCCGACGAAGCAGGGATAGGATCCCTCATCTCGAGATACGAGGCGGAAACGGGGCTCCTCTGGATGTGGGCGGGACCCTCGTGTTTCCTCTCGAGTGGAGACGGGTATGTCGGGGAACTTCTTGATTTGCACCAAGGGTGTGAAGGACCCTTTCGAAGTTCCAGACGTGAGGTGTGAGCAGCCTGGAGACGCCTCAGCGGAAATGGGCCTCATCTCTCCTGGAGGGGAGAACCTCCTGGATTTTCTCGAGTTGCGGCAGGTCTTCTCGAGTTACGACGGGGACCTCAGGGACCCGCTCTGGTGGCCTCAGGAAAGGCCAGTCCCCATGCGAGTTGCTAAGGGACCACTCGGGATTCCTCTCCCGTCCATGCCGGGGCCTCAGTCCTTGTGTGGAGTCGGGGCCAGAACCTGAGGATTCCTCTCCAGTGTTGCCATGGATCTTGGGGTGCTTCTGAGTCTCCCCAGGGGAGTCAGGCCTCGTCTCGCGTGGGGGCATGCACGTGCGCTTTCCTCCCGAGATGCAGCAGTAGTGTCACGCATCCTGTCACGTGGATCAAGGGATCTGTGGCTTTCCCTCGAGGCTGTTCCTCGAGGCTTTCCCACGAGGCTTTCCCACAGGGCTGTTCCACGTGCCACCTTGGTGTGAATCGATCCTCGGCGTGAAAGACGAGGCGGTGAAGGGAAAAGAGGTTCCTCAGGAATGGACTGAGACATCTGGGGGACTCTTGGAATGGTGGCACGACCCTGGAGTTCCTCTCGACGTTCCTGTTGAGAGGGCCTCCTCTTGAGATGCGACCGGAACGCCGGGAACTCTTTCCCGACGAAGCAGGGAAAGGATCCCTCATCTCGAGCTACGAGGCGGAAACGGGGCTCCTCTGGATGTGGGCGGGACCCTCGTGTTTCCTTTCGCGTGGAGACGGGTATGTCGGGGATTTTCTTGATTTGTACCAAGGGTGTGAAGGACCCTTTCGAAGTTCCAGAGTTGAGGTGTGATCAGCCTCGAGACGCCTCAGCGGAAATGGGCCTCATCTCGCCTGGAGGGGAGAGCCTCCTGGATTCTCTCGAGTTGCGGCAGGTCTCTTCGAGTTACGACGGGGACTTCAGGGACCAACTCTCGTGGCCTCAGTAAAGGCCAGTCCCCATGCGAGTTGCTAGGGGCCATCTCGGGATTCCTACCCGTCCATGCCAGGGCTTAAGACCTTGTGTGGGGTCGGGGAAGGAACCTGAGGATTCCTCTCCAGTGATGCCATTGATCTTGGGGTGCTTCTGAGTCTCCCCAGGGGAGTCAGGACTCGTCTCGTGTGGGGGCATGCACGTGTGCTTTCCTCCCGAGCTGCAGCAGTAGTGTCACGCTTCCTGTCTCGTGGATCAAGGGATATTTGGCTTTCCCTCGAGGCTGGCCGTCGAGGCTTTCCACGTGGCTTTCCCACAGGGCTGTGCCACGTGCCACCTTGGTGTGATTCGATCCTCGCCGTGAAAGACGAGCCGGTGAAGGGAAAAGAGGATCCTCTGGAATGGACTGAGACATCTGGGAGACTCCTGGAATGGTGGCACGACCCTGGAGTTCCTCTCGCCGTTCCTGTTGAGAGGGCCTCCTCTTGAGATGCGACGCGAAGGCCGGGAAATCTTTCCCGAAGAAGCAGGGATAGGATCCCTCATCTCGAGATATGAGGCGGAAACGGGGCTCCTCTGGATGTGGGCGGGTCCCTCGTGATTCCTCTCGAGTGGAGACGGGTATGTCGGGGAACTTCTTCATTTGCACCAAGGGTGTGAAGAACCCTTTCGAAGTTCCAGAGGTGAGGTGTGATCAGCCTCGAGACGCCTCAGCGGAAATGGGCCTCATCTCGCCTGGAGGGGAGAACCTCCTGGATTTTCTCGAGTTGCGGCAGGTCTTCTCGAGTTATGACGGGGACCTCAGGGACCCGTTCTGGTGGCCTCAGGAAAGGCCAGTCCACATGCGAGTTGCTAGGGGCCCTCTCGGGATTCCTCTCCCGTCCATGCCGGGGCTTAAGACCTTGTGTGGAGTCGGGGCCGGAACGTGAGGATTCCTCTCCAGTGTTGCCATGGATCTTGGGGTGCTTCTGAGTCTCCCCAGGGGAGTCAGGCCTCGTCTCGAGTGGGGGCATGCACGTGTGCTTTCCTCCCGAGCTGCAGCAGTAGTGTCACTCTTCCTGTCTCATGGATCAAGGGATATTTGGCTTTCCCTCGAGGCTGGCCGTCGAGGCTTTCCACGTGGCTTTCCCACAGGGCTGTGCCACGTGCCACCTTGGTGTGAGTCGATCCTCGTCGTGAAAGACGAGCCGGTGAAGGGAAAAGAGGTTCCTCTGGAATGGACTGAGACATCTGGGGGACTCTTGGTATGGTGGCACGACCCTGGAGTTCCTCTCGCCGTTCCTGTTGAGAGGGCCTCCTCTTGAGATGCGACGGGAACGCCGGGAACTCTTTCCCGACGAAGCAGGGATAGGATCCCTCATCTCGAGACACGAGGCTGAAACGGGGCTCCTCTGGATGTGGGCGGGACCCTCGTGTTTCCTCTCGAGTGGAGACGGGTATGTCGGGGAACTTCTTAATTTGCACCTAGGGTGTGAAGGACCCTTTCGAAGTTCCAGAGGTGAGGTGTGAGCAGCCTGGAGACGCCTCAGCGGAAATGGGCCTCATCTCGCCTGGAGGGGAGAACCTCCTGGATTTTCTCGAGTTGCGGCAGGTCTTCTCGAGTTACGACGGGGACCTCAGGGACCCGCTCTGGTGGCCTCAGGAAAGGCCAGTCCCCATGCGAGTTGCTAGGGGCCCTCTCGGGATTCCTCTCCCGTCCATGCCGGGGCTTAAGACCTTGTGTGGAGTCGGGGCCGCAACCTGAGGATTCCTCTCCAGTGTTGCCATGGATCTTGGGGTGCTTCTGAGTCTCCCCAGGGGAGTCAGGCCTCGTCTCGAGTGGGGGCATGCACGTGTGCTTTCCTCCCGAGCTGCAGCAGTAGTGTCACGCTTCCTGTCTCGTGGATCAAGGGATATTTGGCTTTCCCTCGAGGCTGGCCGTCGAGGCTTTCCACGTGGCTTTCCCACAGGGCTGTGCCACGTGCCACCTTGGTGTGAGTCGATCCTCGTCGTGAAAGACGAGCCGGTGAAGGGAAAAGAGGTTCCTCTGGAATGGACTGAGACATCTGGGGTACTCTTGGAATGGTGGCACGACCGTGGAGTTCCTCTCGCCGTTCCTGTTGAGAGGGCCTCCTCTTGAGCTGCGACGGGAACGCCGGGAACTCTTTCCCGACGAAGCAGGGATAGGATCCCTCATCTCGAGATACGAGGCGGAAACGGGGCTCCTCTGGATGTGGGCGGGACCCTCGTGTTTCCTCTCGAGTGGAGACGGGTATGTTGGGGAACTTCTTGATTTGCACCAAGGGTGTGAAGGACCCTTTCGAAGTTCCAGAGGTGAGGTGTGAGCAGCCTGGAGACGCCTCAGCGGAAATGGGCCTCATCTCTCCTGGAGGGGAGAACCTCCTGGATTTTCTCGAGTTGTGGCAGGTCTTCTCGAGTTACGACGGGGACCTCAGGGACCCGCTCTGGTGACCTCAGGAAAGGCCAGTCCCCATGCGAGTTGCTAAGGGACCACTCGGGATTCCTCTCCCGTCCATGTCGGGGCCTCACTCCTTGTGTGGAGTCGGGGCCAGAACCTGAGGATTCCTCTCCAGTGTTGCCATGGATCTTGGGGTGCTTCTGAGTCTCCCCAGGGGAGTCAGGCCTCGTCTCGAGTGGGGGCATGCACGTGCGCTTTCCTCCCGAGCTGCAGCAGTAGTGTCACTCTTCCTGTCACTTGGATCAAGGGATCTGTGGCTTTCCCTCGAGGCTATCCCTCGAGGCATTCCCACGAGGCTTTCCCACAGGGCTGTGCCACGTGCCACCTTGGTGTGAGTCGATCCTCGTCGTGAAAGACGAGCCGGTGAAGGGAAAAGAGGTTCCTCTGGAATGGACTGAGACATCTGGGGGACTCTTGGTATGGTAGCACGACCCTGGAGTTCCTCTCGCCGTTCCTGTTGAGAGGGCCTCCTCTTGAGATGCGACGGGAACGCCGGGAACTCTTTCCCGACGAAGCAGGGATAGGATCCCTCATCTCGAGATACGAGGCTGAAACGGGGCTCCTCTGGATGTGGGCGGGACCCTCGTGTTTCCTCTCGAGTGGAGACGGGTATGTCGGGGAACTTCTTAATTTGCACCAAGGGTGTGAAGGACCCTTTCGAAGTTCCAGAGGTGAGGTGTGAGCAGCCTGGAGACGCCTCAGCGGAAATGGACCTCATCTCGCCTGGAGGGGAGAGCCTCCTGGATTCTCTCGAGTTGCGGCAGGTCTCTTCGAGTTACGACGGGGACTTCAGGGACCAACTCTCGTGGCCTCAGTAAAGGCCAGTCCCCATGCGAGTTGCTAGGGGCCATCTCGGGATTCCTACCCGTCCATGCCAGGGCTTAAGACCTTGTGTGGGGTCGGGGAAGGAACCTGAGGATTCCTCTCCAGTGATGCCATGGATCTTGTGCTTCTGAGTCTCCCCAGGGGAGTCAGGACTCGTCTCGTGTGGGGGCATGCACGTGTGCTTTCCTCCCGAGCTGCAGCAGTAGTGTCACGCTTCCTGTCTCGTGGATCAAGGGATATTTGGCTTTCCCTCGAGGCTGGCCGTCGAGGCTTTCCACGTGGCTTTCCCACAGGGCTGTGCCACGTGCCACCTTGGTGTGATTCGATCCTCGCCGTGAAAGACGAGCCGGTGAAGGGAAAAGAGGATCCTCTGGAATGGACTGAGACATCTGGGAGACTCCTGGAATGGTGGCACGACCCTGGAGTTCCTCTCGCCGTTCCTGTTGAGAGGGCCTCCTCTTGAGATGCGACGCGAAGGCCGGGAAATCTTTCCCGAAGAAGCAGGGATAGGATCCCTCATCTCGAGATATGAGGCGGAAACGGGGCTCCTCTGGATGTGGGCGGGTCCCTCGTGATTCCTCTCGAGTGGAGACGGGTATGTCGGGGAACTTCTTCATTTGCACCAAGGGTGTGAAGAACCCTTTCGAAGTTCCAGAGGTGAGGTGTGATCAGCCTCGAGACGCCTCAGCGGAAATGGGCCTCATCTCGCCTGGAGGGGAGAACCTCCTGGATTTTCTCGAGTTGCGGCAGGTCTTCTCGAGTTACGACGGGGACCTCAGGGACCCGCTCTGGTGGCCTCAGGAAAGGCCAGTCCCCATGCGAGTTGCTAAGGGACCACTCGGGATTCCTCTCCCGTCCATGCCGGGGCCTCAGTCCTTGTGTGGAGTCGGGGCCGGAACCTGAGGATTCCTCTCCAGTGATGCCATGGATCTTGGGGTGCTTCTGAGTCTCCCCAGGGGAGTCAGGCCTCGTCTCGAGTGGGGGCATGCACGTGCGCTTTCCTCCCAAGCTTCAGCAGTAGTGTCACTCTTCCTGTCACTTGGATCAAGGGATCTGTGGCTTTCCCTCGAGGCTATCCCTCGAGGCATTCCCACGAGGCTTTCCCACAGGGCTGTGCCACGTGCCACCTTGGTGTGAGTCGATCCTCGTCGTGAAAGACGAGCCGGTGAAGGGAAAAGAGGTTCCTCTGGAATGGACTGAGACATCTGGGGGACTCTTGGAATGGTGGCACGACCCTGGAGTTCCTCTCGCCGTTCCTGTTGAGAGGGCCTCCTCTTGAGATGCGACGGGAACGACGGGAACTCTTTCCCGACGAAGCAGGGATAGGATCCCTCATCTCGAGATACGAGGCTGAAACGGGGCTCCTCTGGATGTGGGCGGGACCCTCGTGTTTCCTCTCGAGTGGAGACGGGTATGTCAGGGAACTTCTTGATTTGCACCAAGGGTGTAAAGGACCCTTTCGAAGTTCCAGAGGTGAGGTGTGAGCAGCCTGGAGACGCCTCAGCGGAAATGGGCCTCATCTCGCCTGGAGGGGAGAACCTCCTGGATTTTCTCGAGTTGCGGCAGGTCTTCTCGAGTTATGACGGGGACCTCAGGGACCCGCTCTGGTGGCCTCAGGAAAGGCCAGTCCACATGCGAGTTGCTAGGGGCCCTCTCGGGATTCCTCTCCCGTCCATGCCGGGGCTTAAGACCTTGTGTGGAGTCGGGGCCGGAACGTGAGGATTCCTCTCCAGTGTTGCCATGGATCTTGGGGTGCTTCTGAGTCTCCCCAGGGGAGTCAGGCCTCGTCTCGAGTGGGGGCATGCACGTGTGTTTTCCTCCCGAGCTGCAGCAGTAGTGTCACTCTTCCTGTCTCGTGGATCAAGGGATATTTGGCTTTCCCTCGAGGCTGGCCGTCGAGGCTTTCCACGTGGCTTTCCCACAGGGCTGTGCCACGTGCCACCTTGGTGTGAGTCGATCCTCGTCGTGAAAGACGAGCCGGTGAAGGGAAAAGAGGTTCCTCTGGAATGGACTGAGACATCTGGGGGACTCTTGGTATGGTGGCACGACCCTGGAGTTCCTCTCGCCGTTCCTGTTGAGAGGGCCTCCTCTTGAGATGCGACGGGAACGCCGGGAACTCTTTCCCGACGAAGCAGGGATAGGATCCCTCATCTCGAGACACGAGGCTGAAACGGGGCTCCTCTGGATGTGGGCGGGACCCTCGTGTTTCCTCTCGAGTGGAGACGGGTATGTCGGGGAACTTCTTAATTTGCACCTAGGGTGTGAAGGACCCTTTCGAAGTTCCAGAGGTGAGGTGTGAGCAGCCTGGAGACGCCTCAGCGGAAATGGGCCTCATCTCGCCTGGAGGGGAGAACCTCCTGGATTTTCTCGAGTTGCGGCAGGTCTTCTCGAGTTACGACTGGGACCTCAGGGACCCGCTCTGGTGGCCTCAGGAAAGGCCAGTCCCCATGCGAGTTGCTAGGGGCCCTCTCGGGATTCCTCTCCCGTCCATGCCGGGGCTTAAGACCTTGTGTGGAGTCGGGGCCGCAACCTGAGGATTCCTCTCCAGTGTTGCCATGGATCTTGGGGTGCTTCTGAGTCTCCCCAGGGGAGTCAGGCCTCGTCTCGAGTGGGGGCATGCACGTGTGCTTTCCTCCCGAGCTGCAGCAGTAGTGTCACGCTTCCTGTCTCGTGGATCAAGGGATATTTGGCTTTCCCTCGAGGCTGGCCGTCGAGGCTTTCCACGTGGCTTTCCCACAGGGCTGTGCCACGTGCCACCTTGGTGTGATTCGATCCTCGTCGTGAAAGACGAGCCGGTGAAGGGAAAAGAGGTTCCTCTGGAATGGACTGAGACATCTGGGGTACTCTTGGAATGGTGGCACGACCGTGGAGTTCCTCTCGCCGTTCCTGTTGAGAGGGCCTCCTCTTGAGCTGCGACGGGAACGCCGGGAACTCTTTCCCGACGAAGCAGGGATAGGATCCCTCATCTCGAGATACGAGGCGGAAACGGGGCTCCTCTGGATGTGGGCGGGACCCTCGTGTTTCCTCTCGAGTGGAGACGGGTATGTCGGGGAACTTCTTGATTTGCACCAAGGGTGTGAAGGACCCTTTCGAAGTTCCAGAGGTGAGGTGTGAGCAGCCTGGAGACGCCTCAGCGGAAATGGGCCTCATCTCTCCTGGAGGGGAGAACCTCCTGGATTTTCTCGAGTTGTGGCAGGTCTTCTCGAGTTACGACGGGGACCTCAGGGACCCTCTCTGGTGGCCTCAGGAAAGGCCAGTCCCCTTTCCAGGTGCTAAGGGACCACTCGGGATTCCTCTCCCGTCCATGTCGGGGCCTCAGTCCTTGTGTGGAGTCGGGGCCAGAACCTGAGGATTCCTCTCCAGTGTTGCCATGGATCTTGGGGTGCTTCTGAGTCTCCCCAGGGGAGTCAGGCCTCGTCTCGAGTGGGGGCATGCACGTGCGCTTTCCTCCCGAGCTGCAGCAGTAGTGTCACTCTTCCTGTCACTTGGATCAAGGGATCTGTGGCTTTCCCTCGAGGCTATCCCTCGAGGCATTCCCACGAGTCTTTCCCACAGGGCTGTGCCACGTGCCACCTTGGTGTGAGTCCATCCTCGTCGTGAAAGACGAGCCGGTGAAGGGAAGAGAGGTTCCTCTGGAATGGACTGAGACATCTGGGGGACTCTTGGTATGGTGGCACGACCCTGGAGTTCCTCTCGCCGTTCCTGTTGAGAGGGCCTCCTCTTGAGATGCGACGGGAACGCCGGGAACTCTTTCCCGACGAAGCAGGGATAGGATCCCTCATCTCGAGATACGAGGCTGAAACGGGGCTCCTCTGGATGTGGGCGGGACCCTCGTGTTTCCTCTCGAGTGGAGACGGGTATGTCGGGGAACTTCTTAATTTGCACCAAGGGTGTGAAGGGCCCTTTCGAAGTTCCAGAGGTGAGGTGTGAGCAGCCTGGAGACGCCTCAGCGGAAATGGGCCTCATCTCGCCTGGAGGGGAGAGCCTCCTGGATTCTCTCGAGTTGCGGCAGGTCTCTTCGAGTTACGACGGGGACTTCAGGGACCAACTCTCGTGGCCTCAGTAAATGCCAGTCCCCATGCGAGTTGCTAGGGGCCATCTCGGGATTCCTACCCGTCCATGCCAGGGCTTAAGACCTTGTGTGGGGTCGGGGAAGGAACCTGAGGATTCCTCTCCAGTGTTGCCATGGATCTTGGGGTGCTTCTGAGTCTCCCCAGGGGAGTCAGGCCTCGTCTCGAGTGGGGGCATGCACGTGTGCTTTCCTCCCGAGCTGCAGCAGTAGTGTCACGCTTCCTGTCTCGTGGATCAAGGGATATTTGGCTTTCCCTCGAGGCTGGCCGTCGAGGCTTTCCACGTGGCTTTCCCACAAGGCTGTGCCACGTGCCACCTTGGTGTGATTCGATCCTCGGCGTGAAAGACGAGCCGGTGAAGGGAAAAGAGGATCCTCTGGAATGGACTGAGACATCTGGGAGACTCCTGGAATGGTGGCACGACCCTGGAGTTCCTCTCGCCGTTCCTGTTGAGAGGGCTTCCTCTTGAGATGCGACGCGAAGGCCGGGAAATCTTTCCCGACGAAGCAAGGATAGGATCCCTCATCTCGAGATACGAGGCTGAAACGGGGCTCCTCTGGATGTGGGCGGGTCCCTCGTGATTCCTCTCGAGTGGAGACGGGTATGTCGGGGAACTTCTTCATTTGCACCAAGGGTGTGAAGAACCCTTTCGAAGTTCCAGAGGTGAGGTGTGATCAGCCTCGAGACGCCTCAGCGGAAATGGGCCTCATCTCGCCTGGAGGGGAGAACCTCCTGGATTTTCTCGAGTTGCGGCAGGTCTTCTCGAGTTACGACGGGGACCTCAGGGACCCGCTCTGGTGGCCTCAGGAAAGGCCAGTCCCCATGCGAGTTGCTAAGGGACCACTCGGGATTCCTCTCCCGTCCATGCCGGGGCCTCAGTCCTTGTGTGGAGTCGGGGCCGGAACCTGAGGATTCCTCTCCAGTGATGCCATGGATCTTGGGGTGCTTCTGAGTCTCCCCAGGGGAGTCAGGCCTCGTCTCGAGTGGGGGCATGCACGTGCGCTTTCCTCCCAAGCTTCAGCAGTAGTGTCACTCTTCCTGTCACTTGGATCAAGGGATCTGTGGCTTTCCCTCGAGGCTATCCCTCGAGGCATTCCGACGAGTCTTTCCCACAGGGCTGTGCCACGTGCCACCTTGGTGTGAGTCGATCCTCGTCGTGAAAGACGAGCCGGTGAAGGGAAAAGAGTTTCCTCTGGAATGGACTGAGACATCTGGGGGACTCTTGGTATGGTGGCACGACCCTGGAGTTCCTCTCGCCGTTCCTGTTGAGAGGGCCTCCTCTTGAGATGCGACGGGAACGCCGGGAACTCTTTCCCGACGAAGCAGGGATAGGATCCCTCATCTCGAGACACGAGGCTGAAACGGGGCTCCTCTGGATGTGGGCGGGACCCTCGTGTTTCCTCTCGAGTGGAGACGGGTATGTCGGGGAACTTCTTAATTTGCACCTAGGGTGTGAAGGACCCTTTCGAAGTTCTAGAGGTGAGGTGTGAGCAGCCTCGAGACGCCTCAGCGGAAATGGGCCTCATCTCGCCTGGAGGGGAGAACCTCCTGGATTTTCTCGAGTTGCGGCAGGTCTTCTCGAGTTACGACGGGGACCTCAGGGACCCGCTCTGGTGGCCTCAGGAAAGGCCAGTCCCCATGCGAGTTGCTAGGGGCCCTCTCGGGATTCCTCTCCCGTCCATGCCGGGGCTTAAGACCTTGTGTGGAGTCGGGGCCGGAACCTGAGGATTCCTCTCCAGTGTTGCCGTGGATCTTGGGGTGCTTCTGAGTCTCCCCAGGGGAGTCAGGCCTCGTCTCGAGTGGGGGCATGCACGTGTGCTTTCCTCCCGAGCTGCAGCAGTAGTGTCACGCTTCCTGTCTCGTGGATCAAGGTATATTTGGCTTTCCCTCGAGGCTGGCCGTCGAGGCTTTCCACGTGGCTTTCCCACAGGGCTGTGCCACGTGCCACCTCGGTGTGATTCGATCCTCGCCGTGAAAGACGAGCTGGTGAAGAGAAAAGAGGATCCTCTGGAATGGACTGAGACATCTGGGAGACTCCTGGAATGGTGGCACGACCCTGGAGTTCCTCTCGCCATTCCTGTTGAGAGGGCCTCCTCTTGAGATGCGACGCGAAGGCCGGGAAATCATTCCCGACGAAGCAGGTATAGGATCCCTCATCTCGAGGTACGAGGCGGAAACGGGGCTCCTCTGGATGTGGGCGGGTCCCTCGTGATTCCTCTCGAGTGGAGACGGGTATGTCGGGGAACTTCTTGATTTGCACCAAGGGTGTGAAGAACCCTTTCGAAGTTCCAGAGGTGAGGTGTGATCAGCCTCGAGACGCCTCAGCGGAAATGGGCCTCATCTCGCCTGGAGGGGAGAACCTCCTGGATTTTCTCGAGTTGCGGCAGGTCTTCTCGAGTTACGACGGGGACCTCAGGGACCCGCTCTGGTGGCCTCAGGAAAGGCCAGTCCCCATGCGAGTTGCTAAGGGACCACTCGGGATTCCTCTCCCGTCCATGCCGGGGCCTCAGTCCTTGTGTGAAGTCGGGGCCGGAACCTGAGGATTCCTCTCCAGTGATGCCATGGATCTTGGGGTGCTTCTGAGTCTCCCCAGGGGAGTCAGGCCTCGTCTCGAGTGGGGGCATGCACGTGCGCTTTCCTCCCAAGCTTCAGCAGTAGTGTCACTCTTCCTGTCACTTGGATCAAGGGATCTGTGGCTTTCCCTCGAGGATATCCCTCGAGGCATTCCCACGAGGCTTTCCCACAGGGCTGTGCCACGTGCCACCTTGCTGTGAGTCGATCCTCGTCGTGAAAGACGAGCCGGTGAAGGGAAAAGAGGTTCCTCTGGAATGGACTGAGACATCTGGGGGACTCTTGGAATGGTGGCACGACCCTGGAGTTCCTCTCGCCGTTCCTGTTGAGAGGGCCTCCTCTTGAGCTGCGACGGGAACGACGGGAACTCTTTCCCGACGAAGCAGGGATAGGATCCCTCATCTCGAGATACGAGGCGGAAACGGGGCTCCTCTGGATGTGGGCCGGACCCTCGTGTTTCCTCTCGAGTGGAGACGGGTATGTCGGGGAACTTCTTGATTTGCACCAAGGGTGTGAAGGACCCTTTCGAAGTTCCAGAGGTGAGGTGTGAGCAGCCTGGAGACGCCTCAGCGGAAATGGGCCTCATCTCTCCTGGAGGGGAGAACCTCCTGGATTTTCTCGAGTTGCGGCAGGTCTTCTCGAGTTACGACGGGGACCTCAGGGACCCGCTCTGGTGGCCTCAGGAAAGGCCAGTCCCCATGCGAGTTGCTAAGGGACCACTCGGGATTCCTCTCCCGTCCATGCCGGGGCCTCAGTCCTTGTGTGGAGTCGGGGCCAGAACCTGAGGATTCCTCTCCAGTGTTGCCATGGATCTTGGGGTGCTTCTGAGTCTCCCCAGGGGAGTCAGGCCTCGTCTCGAGTGGGGGCATGCACGTGCGCTTTCCTCCCGAGCTGCAGCAGTAGTGTCACGCATCCTGTCACGTGGATCAAGGGATCTGTGGCTTTCCCTCGAGGCTGTTCCTCGAGGCTTTCCCACGAGGCTTTCCCACAGGGCTGTTCCACGTGCCACCTTGGTGTGAATCGATCCTCGGCGTGAAAGACGAGGCGGTGAAGGGAAAAGAGGTTCCTCAGGAATGGACTGAGACATCTGGGGGACTCTTGGAATGGTGGCACGACCCTGGAGTTCCTCTCGACGTTCCTGTTGAGAGGGCCTCCTCTTGAGATGCGACCGGAACGCCGGGAACTCTTTCCCGACGAAGCAGGGAAAGGATCCCTCATCTCGAGCTACGAGGCGGAAACGGGGCTCCTCTGGATGTGGGCGGGACCCTCGTGTTTCCTTTCGCGTGGAGACGGGTAATTCGGGGATTTTCTTGATTTGCACCAAGGGTGTGAAGGACCCTTTCGAAGTTCCAGAGTTGAGGTGTGATCAGCCTCGAGACGCCTCAGCGGAAATGGGCCTCATCTCGCCTGGAGGGGAGAGCCTCCTGGATTCTCTCGAGTTGCGGCAGGTCTCTTCGAGTTACGACGGGGACTTCAGGGACCAACTCTCCTGGCCTCAGTAAAGGCCAGTCCCCAGGCGAGTTGCTAGGGGCCATCTCGGGATTCCTACCCGTCCATGCCAGGGCTTAAGACCTTGTGTGGGGTCGGGGAAGGAACCTGAGGATTCCTCTCCAGTGATGCCATGGATCTTGGGGTGCTTCTGAGTCTCCCCAGGGGAGTCAGGCCTCGTCTCGTGTGGGGGCATGCACGTGTGCTTTCCTCCCGAGCTGCAGCAGTAGTGTCACGCTTCCTGTCTCGTGGATCAAGGGATATTTGGCTTTCCCTCGAGGCTGGCCGTCGAGGCTTTCCACGTGGCTTTCCCACAGGGCTGTGCCACGTGACACCTTGGTGTGATTCGATCCTCGGCGTGAAAGACGAGCCGGTGAAGGGAAAAGAGGATCCTCTGGAATGGACTGAGACATCTGGGAGACTCCTGGAATGGTGGCACGACCCTGGAATTCCTCTCGCCGTTCCTGTTGAGAGGGCCTCATCTTGAGATGCGACGCGAAGGCCGGGAAATCTTTCCCGACGAAGCAGGGATAGGATCCCTCATCTCGAGATACGAGGCGGAAACGGGGCTCCTCTGGATGTGGGCGGGTCCCTCGTGATTCCTCTCGAGTGGAGACGGGTATGTCGGGGAACTTCTTGATTTGCACCAAGGGTGTGAAGAACCCTTTCGAAGTTCCAGAGGTGAGGTGTGATCAGCCTCGAGACGCCTCAGCGGAAATGGGCCTCATCTCGCCTGGAGGGGAGAACCTCCTGGATTTTCTCGAGTTGCGGCAGGTCTTCTCGAGTTACGACGGGGACCTCAGGGACCCGCTCTGGTGGCCTCAGGAAAGGCCAGTCCCCATGGGAGTTGCTAGGGGCCCTCTCGGGATTCCTCTCCCGTCCATGCCAGGGCTTAAGACCTTGTGTGGAGTCGGGTCCGCAACCTGAGGATTCCTCTCCAGTGTTGCCATGGATCTTGGGGTGCTTCTGAGTCTCCCCAGGGGAGTCAGGCCTCGTCTCGAGTGGGGGCATGCACGTGTGCTTTCCTCCCGAGCTGCAGCAGTAGTGTCACGCTTCCTGTCTCGTGGATCAAGGGATATTTGGCTTTCCCTCGAGGCTGGCCGTCGAGGCTTTCCACGTGGCTTTCCCACAGGGCTGTGCCACGTGCCACCTTGGTGTGATTCGATCCTCGCCGTGAAAGACGAGCCGGTGAAGGGAAAAGAGGATCCTCTGGAATGGACTGAGACATCTGGGAGACTCCTGGAATGGTGGCACGACCCTGGAGTTCCTCTCGCCGTTCCTGTTGAGAGGGCCTCCTCTTGAGATGCGACGCGAAGGCCGGGAAATCTTTCCCGAAGAAGCAGGGATAGGATCCCTCATCTCGAGATACGAGGCGGAAACGGGGCTCCTCTGGATGTGGGCGGGTCCCTCGTGATTCCTCTCGAGTGGAGACGGGTATGTCGGGGAACTTCTTCATTTGCACCAAGGGTGTGAAGAACCCTTTCGAAGTTCCAGAGGTGAGGTGTGATCAGCCTCGAGACGCCTCAGCGGAAATGGGCCTCATCTCGCCTGGAGGGGAGAACCTCCTGGATTTTCTCGAGTTGCGGCAGGTCTTCTCGAGTTACGACGGGGACCTCAGGGACCCGCTCTGGTGGCCTCAGGAAAGGCCAGTCCCCATGCGAGTTGCTAAGGGACCACTCGGGATTCCTCTCCCGTCCATGCCGGGGCCTCAGTCCTTGTGTGGAGTCGGGGCCGGAACCTGAGGATTCCTCTCCAGTGATGCCATGGATCTTGGGGTGCTTCTGAGTCTCCCCAGGGGAGTCAGGCCTCGTCTCGAGTGGGGGCATGCACGTGCGCTTTCCTCCCAAGCTTCAGCAGTAGTGTCACTCTTCCTGTCACTTGGATCAAGGGATCTGTGGCTTTCCCTCGAGGCTATCCCTCGAGGCATTCGCACGAGGCTTTCCCACAGGGCTGTGCCACGTGCCACCTTGGTGTGAGTCGATCCTCGTCGTGAAAGACGAGCCGGTGAAGGGAAAAGAGGTTCCTCTGGAATGGACTGAGACATCTGGGGGACTCTTGGAATGGTGGCACGACCCTGGAGTTCCTCTCGCCGTTCCTGTTGAGAGGGCCTCCTCTTGAGCTGCGACGGGAACGACGGGAACTCTTTCCCGACGAAGCAGGGATAGGATCCCTCATCTCGAGATACGAGGCTGAAACGGGGCTCCTCTGGATGTGGGCGGGACCCTCGTGTTTCCTCTCGAGTGGAGACGGGTATGTCAGGGAACTTCTTGATTTGCACCAAGGGTGTGAAGGACCCTTTCGAAGTTCCAGAGGTGAGGTGTGAGCAGCCTGGAGACGCCTCAGCGGAAATGGGCCTCATCTCGCCTGGAGGGGAGAACCTCCTGGATTTTCTCGAGTTGCGGCAGGTCTTCTCGAGTTATGACGGGGACCTCAGGGACCCGCTCTGGTGGCCTCAGGAAAGGCCAGTCCACATGCGAGTTGCTAGGGGCCCTCTCGGGATTCCTCTCCCGTCCATGCCGGGGCTTAAGACCTTGTGTGGAGTCGGGGCCGGAACGTGAGGATTCCTCTCCAGTGTTGCCATGGATCTTGGGGTGCTTATGAGTCTCCCCAGGGGAGTCAGGCCTCGTCTCGAGTGGGGGCATGCACGTGTGCTTTCCTCCCGAGCTGCAGCAGTAGTGTCACGCTTCCTGTCTCGTGGATCAAGGGATATTTGGCTTTCCCTCGAGGCTGGCCGTCGAGGCTTTCCACGTGGCTTTCCCACAGGGCTGTGCCACGTGCCACCTTGGTGTGAGTCGATCCTCGTCGTGAAAGACGAGCCGGTGAAGGGAAAAGAGGTTCCTCTGGAATGGACTGAGACATCTGGGGTACTCTTGGAATGGTGGCACGACCCTGGAGTTCCTCTCGCCGTTCCTGTTGAGAGGGCCTCCTCTTGAGCTGCGACGGGAACGCCGGGAACTCTTTCCCGACGAAGCAGGGATAGGATCCCTCATCTCGAGATACGAGGCGGAAACGGGGCTCCTCTGGATGTGGGCGGGACCCTCGTGTTTCCTCTCGAGTGGAGACGGGTATGTCGGGGAACTTCTTGATTTGCACCAAGGGTGTGAAGGACCCTTTCGAAGTTCCAGAGGTGAGGTGTGAGCAGCCTGGAGACGCCTCAGCGGAAATGGGCCTCATCTCTCCTGGAGGGGAGAACCTCCTGGATTTTCTCGAGTTGCGGCAGGTCTTCTCGAGTTACGACGGGGTCCTCAGGGACCCGCTCTGGTGGCCTCAGGAAAGGCCAGTCCCCATGCGAGTTGCTAAGGGACCACTCGGGATTCCTCTCCCGTCCATGTCGGGGCCTCAGTCCGTGTGTGGAGTCGGGGCCAGAACCTGAGGATTCCTCTCCAGTGTTGCCATGGATCTTGGGGTGCTTCTGAGTCTCCCCAGGGGAGTCAGGCCTCGTCTCGAGTGGGGGCATGCACGTGCGCTTTCCTCCCGAGCTGCAGCAGTAGTGTCACTCTTCCTGTCACTTGGATCAAGGGATCTGTGGCTTTCCCTCGAGGCTATCCCTCGAGGCATTCGCACGAGGCTTTCCCACAGGGCTGTGCCACGTGCCACCTTGGTGTGAGTCGATCCTCGTCGTGAAAGACGAGCCGGTGAAGGGAAAAGAGGTTCCTCTGGAATGGACTGAGACATCTGGGGGACTCTTGGTATGGTGGCACGACCCTGGAGTTCCTCTCGCCGTTCCTGTTGAGAGGGCCTCCTCTTGAGATGCGACGGGAACGCCGGGAACTCTTTCCCGACGAAGCAGGGATAGGATCCCTCATCTCGAGATACGAGGCTGAAACGGGGCTCCTCTGGATGTGGGCGGGACCCTCGTGTTTCCTCTCGAGTGGAGACGGGTATGTCGGGGAACTTCTTAATTTGCACCAAGGGTGTGAAGGACCCTTTCGAAGTTCCAGAGGTGAGGTGTGAGCAGCCTGGAGACGCCTCAGCGGAAATGGGCCTCATCTCGCCTGGAGGGGAGAGCCTCCTGGATTCTCTCGAGTTGCGGCAGGTCTCTTCGAGTTACGACGGGGACTTCAGGGACCAACTCTCGTGGCCTCAGTAAAGGCCAGTCCCCATGCGAGTTGCTAGGGGCCATCTCGGGATTCCTACCCGTCCATGCCAGGGCTTAAGACCTTGTGTGGGGTCGGGGAAGGAACCTGAGGATTCCTCTCCAGTGATGCCATGGATCTTGGGGTGCTTCTGAGTCTCCCCAGGGGAGTCAGGCCTCGTCTCGTGTGGGGGCATGCACGTGTGCTTTCCTCCCGAGCTGCAGCAGTAGTGTCACGCTTCCTGTCTCGTGGATCAAGGGATATTTGGCTTTCCCTCGAGGCTGGCCGTCGAGGCTTTCCACGTGGCTTTCCCACAAGGCTGTGCCACGTGCCACCTTGGTGTGATTCGATCCTCGCCGTGAAAGACGAGCCGGTGAAGGGAAAAGAGGATCCTCTGGAATGGACTGAGACATCTGGGAGACTCCTGGAATGGTGGCACGACCCTGGAGTTCCTCTCGCCGTTCCTGTTGAGAGGGCCTCCTCTTGAGATGCGACGCGAAGGCCGGGAAATCTTTCCCGACGAAGCAGGGATAGGATCCCTCATCTCGAGATACGAGGCGGAAACGGGGCTCCTCTGGATGTGGGCGGGTCCCTCGTGATTCCTCTCGAGTGGAGACGGGTATGTCGGGGAACTTCTTGATTTGCACCAAGGGTGTGAAGAACCCTTTCGAAGTTCCAGAGGTGAGGTGTGATCAGCCTCGAGACGCCTCAGCGGAAATGGGCCTCATCTCGCCTGGAGGGGAGAACCTCCTGGATTTTCTCGAGTTGCGGCAGGTCTTCTCGAGTTACGACGGGGACCTCAGGGACCCGCTCTGGTGGCCTCAGGAAAGGCCAGTCCCCATGCGAGTTGCTAAGGGACCACTCGGGATTCCTCTCCCGTCCATGCCGGGGCCTCAGTCCTTGTGTGGAGTCGGGGCCGGAACCTGAGGATTCCTCTCCAGTGATGCCATGGATCTTGGGGTGCTTCTGAGTCTCCCCAGGGGAGTCAGGCCTCGTCTCGAGTGGGGGCATGCACGTGCGCTTTCCTCCCAAGCTTCAGCAGTAGTGTCACTCTTCCTGTCACTTGGATCAAGGGATCTGTGGCTTTCCCTCGAGGCTATCCCTCGAGGCATTCCGACGAGGCTTTCCCACAGGGCTGTGCCACGTGCCACCTTGCTGTGAGTCGATCCTCGTCGTGAAAGACGAGCCGGTGAAGGGAAAAGAGGTTCCTCTGGAATGGACTGAGACATCTGGGGGACTCCTGGAATGGTGGCACGACCCTGGAGTTCCTCTCGCCGTTCCTGTTGAGAGGGCCTCCTCTTGAGCTGCGACGGGAACGACGGGAACTCTTTCCCGACGAAGCAGGGATAGGATCCCTCATCTCGAGATACGAGGCTGAAACGGGGCTCCTCTGGATGTGGGCGGGACCCTCGTGTTTCCTCTCGAGTGGAGACGGGTATGTCGGGGAACTTCTTGATTTGCACCAAGGGTGTGAAGGACCCTTTCGAAGTTCCAGAGGTGAGGTGTGAGCAGCCTGGAGACGCCTCAGCGGAAATGGGCCTCATCTCGCCTGGAGGGGAGAACCTCCTGGATTTTCTCGAGTTGCGGCACGTCTTCTCGAGTTACGACGGGGACCTCAGGGACCCGCTCTGGTGGCCTCAGGAAAGGCCAGTCCCCATGCGAGTTGCTAGGGGCCCTCTCGGGATTCCTCCCCCGTCCATGCCGGGGCTTAAGACCTTGTGTGGAGTCGGGGCCGGAACCTGAGGATTCCTCTCCAGTGTTGCCATGGATCTTGGGGTGCTTCTGAGTCTCCCCAGGGGAGTCAGGCCTCGTCTCGAGTGGGGGCATGCACGTGTGCTTTCCTCCCGAGCTGCAGCAGTAGTGTCACGCTTCCTGTCTCGTGGATCAAGGGATATTTGGCTTTCCCTCGAGGCTGGCCATCGAGGCTTTCCACGTGGCTTTCCCACAAGGCTGTGCCACGTGCCACCTTGGTGTGATTCGATCCTCGCCGTGAAAGACGAGCCGGTGAAGAGAAAAGAGGATCCTCTGGAATGGACTGAGACATCTGGGAGACTCCTGGAATGGTGGCACGACCCTGGAGTTCCTCTCGCCGTTCCTGTTGAGAGGGCCTCCTCTTGAGATGCGACGCGAAGGCCGGGAAATCTTTCCCGACGAAGCAGGGATAGGATCCCTCATCTCGAGATACGAGGCGGAAACGGGGCTCCTCTGGATGTGGGCGGGTCCCTCGTGATTCCTCTCGAGTGGAGACGGGTATGTCGGGGAACTTCTTGAATTGCACCAAGGGTGTGAAGAACCCTTTCGAAGTTCCAGAGGTGAGGTGTGATCAGCCTCGAGACGCCTCAGCGGAAATGGGCCTCATCTCGCCTGGAGGGGAGAACCTCCTGGATTTTCTCGAGTTGCGGCAGGTCTTCTCGAGTTACGACGGGGACCTCAGGGACCCGCTCTGGTGGCCTCAGGAAAGGCCAGTCCCCATGCGAGTTGCTAAGGGACCACTCGGGATTCCTCTCCCGTCCATGCCGGGGCCTCAGTCCTTGTGTGGAGTCGGGGCCGGAACCTGAGGATTCCTCTCCAGTGATGCCATGGATCTTGGGGTGCTTCTGAGTCTCCCCAGGGGAGTCAGGCCTCGTCTCGAGTGGGGGCATGCACGTGCGCTTTCCTCCCAAGCTTCAGCAGTAGTGTCACTCTTCCTGTCACTTGGATCAAGGGATCTGTGGCTTTCCTTCGAGGCTATCCCTCGAGGCATTCCCACGAGGCTTTCCCACAGGGCTGTGCCACGTGCCACCTTGGTGTGAGTCGATCCTCTTCGTGAAAGACGAGCCGGTGAAGGGAAAAGAGGTTCCTCTGGAATGGACTGAGACATCTGGGGGACTCTTGGAATGGTGGCACGACCCTGGAGTTCCTCTCGCCGTTCCTGTTGAGAGGGCCTCCTCTTGAGATGCGACGGGAACGCCGGGAACTCTTTCCCGACGAAGCAGGGATAGGATCCCTCATCTCGAGACACGAGGCTGAAACGGGGCTCCTCTGGATGTGGGCGGGACCCTCGTGTTTCCTCTCGAGTGGAGACGGGTATGTCGGGGAACTTCTTGATTTGCACCAAGGGTGTGAAGGACCCTTTCGAAGTTCCAGAGGTGAGGTGTGAGCAGCCTGGAGACGCCTCAGCGGAAATGGGCCTCATCTCGCCTGGAGGGGAGAACCTCCTGGATTTTCTCGAGTTGCGGCACGTCTTCTCGAGTTACGACGGGGACCTCAGGGACCCGCTCTGGTGGCCTCAGGAAAGGCCAGTCCCCATGCGAGTTGCTAGGGGCCCTCTCGGGATTCCTCCCCCGTCCATGCCGGGGCTTAAGACCTTGTGTGGAGTCGGGGCCGGAACCTGAGGATTCCTCTCCAGTGTTGCCATGGATCTTGGGGTGCTTCTGAGTCTCCCCAGGGGAGTCAGGCCTCGTCTCGAGTGGGGGCATGCACGTGTGCTTTCCTCCCGAGCTGCAGCAGTAGTGTCACGCTTCCTGTCTCGTGGATCAAGGGATATTTGGCTTTCCCTCGAGGCTGGCCATCGAGGCTTTCCACGTGGCTTTCCCACAAGGCTGTGCCACGTGCCACCTTGGTGTGATTCGATCCTCGCCGTGAAAGACGAGCCGGTGAAGAGAAAAGAGGATCCTCTGGAATGGACTGAGACATCTGGGAGACTCCTGGAATGGTGGCACGACCCTGGAGTTCCTCTCGCCGTTCCTGTTGAGAGGGCCTCCTCTTGAGATGCGACGCGAAGGCCGGGAAATCTTTCCCGACGAAGCAGGGATAGGATCCCTCATCTCGAGATACGAGGCGGAAACGGGGCTCCTCTGGATGTGGGCGGGTCCCTCGTGATTCCTCTCGAGTGGAGACGGGTATGTCGGGGAACTTCTTGAATTGCACCAAGGGTGTGAAGAACCCTTTCGAAGTTCCAGAGGTGAGGTGTGATCAGCCTCGAGACGCCTCAGCGGAAATGGGCCTCATCTCGCCTGGAGGGGAGAACCTCCTGGATTTTCTCGAGTTGCGGCAGGTCTTCTCGAGTTACGACGGGGACCTCAGGGACCCGCTCTGGTGGCCTCAGGAAAGGCCAGTCCCCATGCGAGTTGCTAAGGGACCACTCGGGATTCCTCTCCCGTCCATGCCGGGGCCTCAGTCCTTGTGTGGAGTCGGGGCCGGAACCTGAGGATTCCTCTCCAGTGATGCCATGGATCTTGGGGTGCTTCTGAGTCTCCCCAGGGGAGTCAGGCCTCGTCTCGAGTGGGGGCATGCACGTGCGCTTTCCTCCCAAGCTTCAGCAGTAGTGTCACTCTTCCTGTCACTTGGATCAAGGGATCTGTGGCTTTCCTTCGAGGCTATCCCTCGAGGCATTCCCACGAGGCTTTCCCACAGGGCTGTGCCACGTGCCACCTTGGTGTGAGTCGATCCTCTTCGTGAAAGACGAGCCGGTGAAGGGAAAAGAGGTTCCTCTGGAATGGACTGAGACATCTGGGGGACTCTTGGAATGGTGGCACGACCCTGGAGTTCCTCTCGCCGTTCCTGTTGAGAGGGCCTCCTCTTGAGATGCGACGGGAACGCCGGGAACTCTTTCCCGACGAAGCAGGGATAGGATCCCTCATCTCGAGACACGAGGCTGAAACGGGGCTCCTCTGGATGTGGGCGGGACCCTCGTGTTTCCTCTCGAGTGGAGACGGGTATGTCGGGGAACTTCTTGATTTGCACCAAGGGTGTGAAGGACCCTTTCGAAGTTCCAGAGGTGAGGTGTGAGCAGCCTGGAGACGCCTCAGTGGAAATGGGCCTCATCTCGCCTGGAGGGGAGAACCTCCTGGATTTTCTCGAGTTGCGGCAGGTCTTCTCGAGTTACGACGGGGACCTCAGGGACCCGCTCTGGTGGCCTCAGGAAAGGCCAGTCCCCATGCGAGTTGCTAGGGGCCCTCTCGGGATTCCTCCCCCGTCCATGCCGGGGCTTAAGACCTTGTGTGGAGTCGGGGCCGGAACCTGAGGATTCCTCTCCAGTGTTGCCATGGATCTTGGGGTGCTTCTGAGTCTCCCCAGGGGAGTCAGGCCTCGTCTCGAGTGGGGGCATGCACGTGTGCTTTCCTCCCGAGCTGCAGCAGTAGTGTCACGCTTCCTGTCACGTGGATCAAGGGATATTTGGCTTTCCCTCGAGGCTGGCCGTCGAGGCTTTCCACGTGGCTTTCCCACAAGGCTGTGCCACGTGCCACCTTGGTGTGATTCGATCCTCGCCGTGAAAGACGAGCCGGTGAAGGGAAAAGAGGATCCTCTGGAATGGACTGAGACATCTGGGAGACTCCTGGAATGGTGGCACGACCCTGGAGTTCCTCTCGCCGTTCCTGTGGAGAGGGCCTCCTCTTGAGATGCGACGCGAAGGCCGGGAAATCTTTCCCGACGAATCAGGGATAGGATCCCTCATCTCGAGATACGAGGCGGAAACGGGGCTCCTCTGGATGTGGGCGGGTCCCTCGTGATTCCTCTCGAGTGGAGACGGGTATGTCGGGGAACTTCTTGATTTGCACCAAGGGTGTGAAGAACCCTTTCGAAGTTCCAGAGGTGAGGTGTGATCAGCCTCGAGACGCCTCAGCGGAAATGGGCCTCATCTCGCCTGGAGGGGAGAACCTCCTGGATTTTCTCGAGTTGCGGCAGGTCTTCTCGAGTTACGACGGGGACCTCAGGGACCCGCTCTGGTGGCCTCAGGAAAGGCCAGTCCCCATGTGAGTTGCTAAGGGACCACTCGGGATTCCTCTCCCGTCCATGCCGGGGCCTCAGTCCTTGTGTGGAGTCGGGGCCGGAACCTGAGGATTCCTCTCCAGTGATGCCATGGATCTTGGGGTGCTTCTGAGTCTCCCCAGGGGAGTCAGGCCTCGTCTCGAGTGGGGGCATGCACGTGCGCTTTCCTCCCAAGCTTCAGCAGTAGTGTCACTCTTCCTGTCACTTGGATCAAGGGATCTGTGGCTTTCCCTCGAGGCTATCCCTCGAGGCATTCCCACGAGGCTTTCCCACAGGGCTGTGCCACGTGCCACCTTGGTGTGAGTCGATCCTCTTCGTGAAAGACGAGCCGGCGAAGGGAAAAGAGGTTCCTCTGGAATGGACT
Organism: Budorcas taxicolor; assembly: GCF_023091745.1. Classification (NCBI taxonomy): domain Eukaryota; kingdom Metazoa; phylum Chordata; class Mammalia; order Artiodactyla; family Bovidae; genus Budorcas; species Budorcas taxicolor. Next base: position 67,531 of record NW_026291880.1, read on the forward strand.
GAGACATCTGGGGGACTCTTGGAATGGTGGCACGACCCTGGAGTTCCTCTCTCCGTTCCTGTTGAGAGGGCCTCCTCTTGAGCTGCGACGGGAACGACGGGAACTCTTTCCCGACGAAGCAGGGATAGGATCCCTCATCTCGAGATACGAGGCTGAAACGGGGCTCCTTTGGATGTGGGCGGGAACCTCGTGTTTCCTCTCGAGTGGAGACGGGTATGTCGGGGAACTTCTTGATTTGCACCAAGGGTGTGAAGGACCCTTTCGAAGTTCCAGAGGTGAGGTGTGAGCAGCCTGGAGACGCCTCAGCGGAAATGGGACTCATCTCGCCTGGAGGGGAGAACCTCCTGGATTTTCTCGAGTTGCGGCAGGTCTTCTCGAGTTACGACGGGGACCTCAGGGACCCGCTCTGGTGGCCTCAGGAAAGGCCAGTCCCCATGCGAGTTGCTAGGGGCCCTCTCGGGATTCCTCCCCCGTCCATGCCGGGGCTTAAGACCTTGTGTGGAGTCGGGGCCGGAACCTGAGGATTCCTCTCCAGTGTTGCCATGGATCTTGGGGTGCTTCTGAGTCTCCCCAGGGGAGTCAGGCCTCGTCTCGAGTGGGGGCATGCACGTGTGCTTTCCTCCCGAGCTGCAGCAGTAGTGTCACGCTTCCTGTCTCGTGGATCAAGGGATATTTGGCTTTCCCTCGAGGCTGGCCATCGAGGCTTTCCACGTGGCTTTCCCACAAGGCTGTGCCACGTGCCACCTTGGTGTGATTCGATCCTCGCCGTGAAAGACGAGCCGGTGAAGAGAAAAGAGGATCCTCTGGAATGGACTGAGACATCTGGGAGACTCCTGGAATGGTGGCACGACCCTGGAGTTCCTCTCGCCGTTCCTGTTGAGAGGGCCTCCTCTTGAGATGCGACGCGAAGGCCGGGAAATCTTTCCCGACGAAGCAGGGATAGGATCCCTCATCTCGAGATACGAGGCGGAAACGGGGCTCCTCTGGATGTGGGCGGGTCCCTCGTGATTCCTCTCGAGTGGAGACGGGTATGTCGGGGAACTTCTTGATTTGCACCAAGGGTGTGAAGAACCCTTTCGAAGTTCCAGAGGTGAGGTGTGAGCAGCCTCGAGACGCCTCAGCGGAAATGGGCCTCATCTCGCCTGGAGGGGAGAACCTCCTGGATTTTCTCGAGTTGCGGCAGGTCTTCTCGAGTTACGACGGGGACCTCAGGGACCCGCTCTGGTGGCCTCAGGAAAGGCCAGTCCCCATGCGAGTTGCTAAGGGACCACTCGGGATTCCTCTCCCGTCCATGCCGGGGCCTCAGTCCTTGTGTGGAGTCGGGGCCGGAACCTGAGGATTCCTCTCCAGTGATGCCATGGATCTTGGGGTGCTTCTGAGTCTCCCCAGGGGAGTCAGGCCTCGTCTCGAGTGGGGGCATGCACGTGTGCTTTCCTCCCGAGCTGCAGCAGTAGTGTCACGCTTCCTGTCTCGTGGATCAAGGGATATTTGGCTTTCCCTCGAGGCTGGCCATCGAGGCTTTCCACGTGGCTTTCCCACAAGGCTGTGCCACGTGCCACCTTGGTGTGATTCGATCCTCGCCGTGAAAGACGAGCCGGTGAAGGGAAAAGAGGATCCTCTGGAATGGACTGAGACATCTGGGAGACTCCTGGAATGGTGGCACGACCCTGGAGTTCCTCTCGCCGTTCCTGTTGAGAGGGCCTCCTCTTGAGATGCGACGCGAAGGCCGGGAAATCTTTCCCGACGAAGCAGGGATAGGATCCCTCATCTCGAGATACGAGGCAGAAACGGGGCTCCTCTGGATGTGGGCGGGTCCCTCGTGATTCCTCTCGAGTGGAGACGGGTATGTCGGGGAACTTCTTGATTTGCACCAAGGGTGTGAAGAACCCTTTCGAAGTTCCAGAGGTGAGGTGTGATCAGCCTCGAGACGCCTCAGCGGAAATGGGCCTCATCTCGCCTGGAGGGGAGAACCTCCTGGATTTTCTCGAGTTGCGGCAGGTCTTCTCGAGTTACGACGGGGACCTCAGGGACCCGCTCTGGTGGCCTCAGGAAAGGCCAGTCCCCATGCGAGTTGCTAAGGGACCACTCGGGATTCCTCTCCCGTCCATGCCGGGGCCTCAGTCCTTGTGTGGAGTCGGGGCCGGAACCTGAGGATTCCTCTCCAGTGATGCCATGGATCTTGGGGTGCTTCTGAGTCTCCCCAGGGGAGTCAGGCCTCGTCTCGAGTGGGGACATGCACGTGCGCTTTCCTCCCAAGCTTCAGCAGTAGTGTCACTCTTCCTGTCACTTGGATCAAGGGATCTGTGGCTTTCCCTCGAGGCTATCCCTCGAGGCATTCCCACGAGGCTTTCCCACAGGGCTGTGCCACGTGCCACCTTGCTGTGAGTCGATCCTCGTCGTGAAAGACGAGCCGGTGAAGGGAAAAGAGGTTCCTCTGGAATGGACTGAGACATCTGGGGGACTCTTGGAATGGTGGCACGACCCTGGAGTTCCTCTCGCCGTTCCTGTTGAGAGGGCCTCCTCTTGAGCTGCGACGGGAACGACGGGAACTCTTTCCCGACGAAGCAGGGATAGGATCCCTCATCTCGAGATACGAGGCTGAAACGGGGCTCCTCTGGATGTGGGCGGGACCCTCGTGTTTCCTCTCGAGTGGAGACGGGTATGTCGGGGAACTTCTTGATTTGCACCAAGGGTGTGAAGGACCCTTTCGAAGTTCCAGAGGTGAGGTGTGAGCAGCCTGGAGACGCCTCAGCGGAAATGGGACTCATCTCGCCTGGAGGGGAGAACCTCCTGGATTTTCTCGAGTTGCGGCAGGTCTTCTCGAGTTACGACGGGGACCTCAGGGACCCGCTCTGGTGGCCTCAGGAAAGGCCAGTCCCCATGCGAGTTGCTAGGGGCCCTCTCGGGATTCCTCCCCCGTCCATGCCGGGGCTTAAGACCTTGTGTGGAGTCGGGGCCGGAACCTGAGGATTCCTCTCCAGTGTTGCCATGAATCTTGGGGTGCTTCTGAGTCTCCCCAGGGGAGTCAGGCCTCGTCTCGAGTGGGGGCATGCACGTGTGCTTTCCTCCCGAGCTGCAGCAGTAGTGTCACGCTTCCTGTCTCGTGGATCAAGGGATATTTGGCTTTCCCTCGAGGCTGGCCGTCGAGGCTTTCCACGTGGCTTTCCCACAAGGCTGTGCCACGTGCCACCTTGGTGTGATTCGATCCTCGCCGTGAAAGACGAGCCGGTGAAGAGAAAAGAGGATCCTCTGGAATGGACTGAGACATCTGGGAGACTCCTGGAATGGTGGCACGACCCTGGAGTTCCTCTCGCCGTTCCTGTTGAGAGGGCCTCCTCTTGAGATGCGACGCGAAGGCCGGGAAATCTTTCCCGACGAAGCAGGGATAGGATCCCTCATCTCGAGATACGAGGCGGAAACGGGGCTCCTCTGGATGTGGGCGGGTCCCTCGTGATTCCTCTCGAGTGGAGACGGGTATGTCGGGGAACTTCTTGATTTGCACCAAGGGTGTGAAGAACCCTTTCGAAGTTCCAGAGGTGAGGTGTGAGCAGCCTGGAGACGCCTCAGCGGAAATGGGCCTCATCTCGCCTGGAGGGGAGAACCTCCTGGATTTTCTCGAGTTGCGGCAGGTCTTCTCGAGTTACGACGGGGACCTCAGGGACCCGCTCTGGTGGCCTCAGGAAAGGCCAGTCCCCATGCGAGTTGCTAAGGGACCACTCGGGATTCCTCTCCCGTCCATGCCGGGGCCTGAGTCCTTGTGTGGAGTCGGGGCCGGAACCTGAGGATTCCTCTCCAGTGATGCCATGGATCTTGGGGTGCTTCTGAGTCTCCCCAGGGGAGTCAGGCCTCGTCTCGAGTGGGGGCATGCACGTGTGCTTTCCTCCCGAGCTGCAGCAGTAGTGTCACGCTTCCTGTCTCGTGGATCAAGGGATATTTGGCTTTCCCTCGAGGCTGGCCGTCGAGGCTTTCCACGTGGCTTTCCCACAAGGCTGTGCCACGTGCCACCTTGGTGTGATTCGATCCTCGCCGTGAAAGACGAGCCGGTGAAGGGAAAAGAGGATCCTCTGGAATGGACTGAGACATCTGGGAGACTCCTGGAATGGTGGCACGACCCTGGAGTTCCTCTCGCCGTTCCTGTTGAGAGGGCCTCCTCTTGAGATGCGACGCGAAGGCCGGGAAATCTTTCCCGACGAAGCAGGGATAGGATCCCTCATCTCGAGATACGAGGCGGAAACGGGGCTCCTCTGGATGTGGGCGGGTCCCTCGTGATTCCTCTCGAGTGGAGACGGGTATGTCGGGGAACTTCTTGATTTGCACCAAGGGTGTGAAGAACCCTTTCGAAGTTCCAGAGGTGAGGTGTGATCAGCCTCGAGACGCCTCAGCGGAAATGGGCCTCATCTCGCCTGGAGGGGAGAACCTCCTGGATTTTCTCGAGTTGCGGCAGGTCTTCTCGAGTTACCACGGGGACCTCAGGGACCCGCTCTGGTGGCCTCAGGAAAGGCCAGTCCCCATGCGAGTTGCTAGGGGCCCTCTCGGGATTCCTCTCCCGTCCATGCCGGGGCTTCAGACCTTGTGTGGAGTCGGGGCCGCAACCTGAGGATTCCTCTCCAGTGTTGCCATGGATCTTGGGGTGCTTCTGAGTCTCCCCAGGGGAGTCAGGCCTCGTCTCGAGTGGGGGCATGCACGTGTGCTTTCCTCCCGAGCTGCAGCAGTAGTGTCACGCTTCCTGTCTCGTGGATCAAGGGATATTTGGCTTTCCCTTGAGGCTGGCCGTCGAGGCTTTCCACGTGGCTTTCCCACAGGGCTGTGCCACGTGCCACCTTGGTGTGATTCGATCCTCGCCGTGAAAGACGAGCCGGTGAAGGGAAAAGAGGATCCTCTGGAATGGACTGAGACATCTGGGAGACTCCTGGAATGGTGGCACGACCCTGGAGTTCCTCTCGCCGTTCCTGTTGAGAGGGCCTCCTCTTGAGATGCGACGCGAAGGCCGGGAAATCTTTCCCGAAGAAGCAGGGATAGGATCCCTCATCTCGAGATACGAGTCGGAAACGGGGCTCCTCTGGATGTGGGCGGGTCCCTCGTGATTCCTCTCGAGTGGAGACGGGTATGTCGGGGAACTTCTTCATTTGCACCAAGGGTGTGAAGAACTCTTTCGAAGTTCCAGAGGTGAGGTGTGAGCAGCCTGGAGACGCCTCAGCGGAAATGGGCCTCATCTCGCCTGGAGGGGAGAACCTCCTGGATTTTCTCGAGTTGCGGCAGGTCTTCTCGAGTTACGACGGGGACCTCAGGGACCCGCTCTGGTGGCCTCAGGAAAGGCCAGTCCCCATGCGAGTTGCTAAGGGACCACTCGGGATTCCTCTCCCGTCCATGCCGGGGCCTCAGTCCTTGTGTGGAGTCGGGGCCGGAACCTGAGGATTCCTCTCCAGTGATGCCATGGATCTTGGGGTGCTTCTGAGTCTCCCCAGGGGAGTCAGGCCTCGTCTCGAGTGGGGGCATGCACGTGCGCTTTCCTCCCAAGCTTCAGCAGTAGTGTCACTCTTCCTGTCACTTGGATCAAGGGATCTGTGGCTTTCCCTCGAGGCTATCCCTCGAGGCATTCCCACGAGGCTTTCCCACAGGGCTGTGCCACGTGCCACCTTGGTGTGAGTCGATCCTCGTCGTGAAAGACGAGCCGGTGAAGGGAAAAGAGGTTCCTCTGGAATGGACTGAGACATCTGGGGGACTCTTGGAATGGTGGCACGACCCTGGAGTTCCTCTCGCCGTTCCTGTTGAGAGGGCCTCCTCTTGAGATGCGACGGGAACGCCGGGAACTCTTTCCCGACGAAGCAGGGATAGGATCCCTCATCTCGAGACACGAGGCTGAAACGAGGCTCCTCTGGATGTGGGCGGGACCCTCGTGTTTCCTCTCGAGTGGAGACGGGTATGTCGGGGAACTTCTTGATTTGCACCAAGGGTGTGAAGGACCCTTTCGAAGTTCCAGAGGTGAGGTGTGAGCAGCCTGGAGACGCCTCAGCGGAAATGGGCCTCATCTCGCCTGGAGGGGAGAACCTCCTGGATTTTCTCGAGTTGCGGCAGGTCTTCTCGAGTTACGACGGGGACCTCAGGGACCCGCTCTGGTGGCCTCAGGAAAGGCCAGTCCCCATGCGAGTTGCTAGGGGCCCTCTTGGGATTCCTCCCCCGTCCATGCCGGGGCTTAAGACCTTGTGTGGAGTCGGGGCCGGAACCTGAGGATTCCTCTCCAGTGTTGCCATGGATCTTGGGGTGCTTCTGAGTCTCCCCAGGGGAGTCAGGCCTCGTCTCGAGTGGGGGCATGCACGTGTGCTTTCCTCCCGAGCTGCAGCAGCAGTGTCACGCTTCCTGTCTCGTGGATCAAGGGATCTGTGGCTTTCCCTCGAGGCTGTCCCTCGAGTCTTTCCCACGAGGCTTTCCCACAGGGCTGTGCCACGTGCCACCTTGGTGTGATTCGATCCTCGCCGTGAAAGACGAGCCGGTGAAGGGAAAAGAGGATCCTCTGGAATGGACTGAGACATCTGGGAGACTCCTGGAATGGTGGCACGACCCTGGAGTTCCTCTCGCCGTTCCTGTTGAGAGGGCCTCCTCTTGAGATGCGACGCGAAGGCCGGGAAATCTTTCCCGACGAAGCAGGGATAGGATCCCTCATCTCGAGATACGAGGCGGAAACGGGGCTCCTCTGGATGTGGGCGGGTCCCTCGTGATTCCTCTCGAGTGGAGACGGGTATGTCGGGGAACTTCTTGATTTGCACCAAGGGTGTGAAGGACCCTTTCGAAGTTCCAGAGGTGAGGTGTGATCAGCCTCGAGACGCCTCAGCGGAAATGGGCCTCATCTCGCCTGGAGGGGAGAACCTCCTGGATTTTCTCGAGTTGCGGCAGGTCTTCTCGAGTTACGACGGGGACCTCAGGGACCCGCTCTGGTGGCCTCAGGAAAGGCCAGTCCCCATGCGAGTTGCTAAGGGACCACTCGGGATTCCTCTCCCGTCCATGCCGGGGCCTCAGTCCTTGTGTGGAGTCGGGGCCGGAACCTGAGGATTCCTCTCCAGTGATGCCATGGATCTTGGGGTGCTTCTGAGTCTCCCCAGGGGAGTCAGGCCTCGTCTCGAGTGGGGGCATGCACGTGCGCTTTCCTCCCAAGCTTCAGCAGTAGTGTCACTCTTCCTGTCACTTGGATCAAGGGATCTGTGGCTTTCCCTCGAGGCTATCCCTCGAGGCATTCCCACGAGGCTTTCCCACAGGGCTGTGCCACGTGCCACCTTGGTGTGAGTCGATCCTCTTCGTGAAAGACGAGCCGGTGAAGGGAAAAGAGGTTCCTCTGGAATGGACTGAGACATCTGGGGGACTCTTGGAATGGTGGCACGACCCTGGAGTTCCTCTCGCCGTTCCTGTTGAGAGGGCCTCCTCTTGAGCTGCGACGGGAACGACGGGAACTCTTTCCCGACGAAGCAGGGATAGGATCCCTCATCTCGAGATACGAGGCTGAAACGGGGCTCCGCTGGATGTGGGCGGGACCCTCGTGTTTCCTCTCGAGTGGAGACGGGTATGTCGGGGAACTTCTTGATTTGCACCAAGGGTGTGAAGGACCCTTTCGAAGTTCCAGAGGTGAGGTGTGAGCAGCCTGGAGACGCCTCAGCGGAAATGGGACTCATCTCGCCTCGAGGGGAGAACCTCCTGGATTTTCTCGAGTTGCGGCAGGTCTTCTCGAGTTACGACGGGGACCTCAGGGACCCGCTCTGGTGGCCTCAGGAAAGGCCAGTCCCCATGCGAGTTGCTAGGGGCCCTCTCGGGATTCCTCCCCCGTCCATGCCGGGGCTTAAGACCTTGTGTGGAGTCGGGGCCGGAACCTGAGGATTCCTCTCCAGTGTTGCCATGGATCTTGGGGTGCTTCTGAGTCTCCCCAGGGGAGTCAGGCCTCGTCTCGAGTGGGGGCATGCACGTGTGCTTTCCTCCCGAGCTGCAGCAGTAGTGTCACGCTTCCTGTGTCGTGGATCAAGGGATATTTGGCTTTTCCTCGAGGCTGGCCGTCGAGGCTTTCCACGTGGCTTTCCCACAAGGCTGTGCCACGTGCCACCTTGGTGTGATTCGATCCTCGCCGTGAAAGACGAGCCGGTGAAGGGAAAAGAGGATCCTCTGGAATGGACTGAGACATCTGGGAGACTCCTGGAATGGTGGCACGACCCTGGAGTTCCTCTCGCCGTTCCTGTTGAGAGGGCCTCCTCTTGAGATGCGACGCGAAGGCCGGGAAATCTTTCCCGACGAAGCAGGGATAGGATCCCTCATCTCGAGATACGAGGCGGAAACGGGGCTCCTCTGGATGTGGGCGGGTCCCTCGTGATTCCTCTCGAGTGGAGACGGGTATGTCGGGGAACTTCTTGATTTGCACCAAGGGTGTGAAGAACCCTTTCGAAGTTCCAGAGGTGAGGTGTGAGCAGCCTGGAGACGCCTCAGCGGAAATGGGCCTCATCTCGCCTGGAGGGGAGAACCTCCTGGATTTTCTCGAGTTGCGGCAGGTCTTCTCGAGTTACGACGGGGACCTCAGGGACCCGCTCTGTTGGCCTCAGGAAAGGCCAGTCCCCATGCGAGTTGCTAAGGGACCACTCGGGATTCCTCTCCCGTCCATGCCGGGGCCTCAGTCCTTGTGTGGAGTCGGGGCCGGAACCTGAGGATTCCTCTCCAGTGATGCCATGGATCTTGGGGTGCTTCTGAGTCTCCCCAGGGGAGTCAGGCCTCGTCTCGAGTGGGGGCATGCACGTGTGCTTTCCTCCCGAGCTGCAGCAGTAGTGTCACGCTTCCTGTCTCGTGGATCAAGGGATATTTGGCTTTCCCACGGGCTGGCCGTCGAGGCTTTCCACGTGGCTTTCCCACAAGGCTGTGCCACGTGCCACCTTGGTGTGATTCGATCCTCGCCGTGAAAGACGAGCCGGTGAAGGGAAAAGAGGATCCTCTGGAATAGACTGAGACATCTGGGAGACTCCTGGAATGGTGGCACGACCCTGGAGTTCCTCTCGCCGTTCCTGTTGAGAGGGCCTCCTCTTGAGATGCGACGCGAAGGCCGGGAAATCTTTCCCGACGAAGCAGGGATAGGATCCCTCATCTCGAGATACGAGGCGGAAACGGGGCTCCTCTGGATGTGGGCGGGTCCCTCGTGATTCCTCTCGAGTGGAGACGGGTATGTCGGGGAACTTCTTGATTTGCACCAAGGGTGTGAAGAACCCTTTCGAAGTTCCAGAGGTGAGGTGTGATCAGCCTCGAGACGCCTCAGCGGAAATGGGCCTCATCTCGCCTGGAGGGGAGAACCTCCTGGATTTTCTCGAGTTGCGGCAGGTCTTCTCGAGTTACGACGGGGACCTCAGGGACCCGCTTTGGTGGCCTCAGGAAAGGCCAGTCCCCATGCGAGTTGCTAAGGGACCACTCGGGATTCCTCTCCCGTCCATGCCGGGGCCTCAGTCCTTGTGTGGAGTCGGGGCCGGAACCTGAGGATTCCTCTCCAGTGATGCCATGGATCTTGGGGTGCTTCTGAGTCTCCCCAGGGGAGTCAGGCCTCGTCTCGAGTGGGGACATGCACGTGCGCTTTCCTCCCAAGCTTCAGCAGTAGTGTCACTCTTCCTGTCACTTGGATCAAGGGATCTGTGGCTTTCCCTCGAGGCTATCCCTCGAGGCATTCCCACGAGGCTTTCCCACAGGGCTGTGCCACGTGCCACCTTGCTGTGAGTCGATCCTCGTCGTGAAAGACGAGCCGGTGAAGGGAAAAGAGGTTCCTCTGGAATGGACTGAGACATCTGGGGGACTCTTGGAATGGTGGCACGACCCTGGAGTTCCTCTCGCCGTTCCTGTTGAGAGGGCCTCCTCTTGAGCTGCGACGGGAACGACGGGAACTCTTTCCCGACGAAGCAGGGATAGGATCCCTCATCTCGAGATACGAGGCTGAAACGGGGCTCCTCTGGATGTGGGCGGGACCCTCGTGATTCCTCTCGAGTGGAGACGACTAGGTCGGGGAACTTCTTGATTTGCACCAAGGGTGTGAAGGACCCTTTCGAAGTTCCAGAGGTGAGGTGTGATCAGCCTCGAGACGCCTCAGCGGAAATGGGCCTCATCTCGCCTGGAGGGGAGAACCTCCTGGATTTTCTCGAGTTGCGGCAGGTCTTCTCGAGTTACCACGGGGACCTCAGGGACCCGCTCTGGTGGCCTCAGGAAAGGCCAGTCCCCATGCGAGTTGCTAGGGGCCCTCTCGGGATTCCTCTCTCGTCCATGCCGGGGCTTCAGACCTTGTGTGGAGTCGGGGCCGAAACCTGAGGATTCCTCTCCAGTGTTGCCATGGATCTTGGGGTGCTTCTGAGTCTCCCCAGGGGAGTCAGGCCTCGTCTCGAGTGGGGGCATGCACGTGTGCTTTCCTCCCGAGCTGCAGCAGTAGTGTCACGCTTCCTGTCTCGTGGATCAAGGGATATTTGGCTTTCCCTCGAGGCTGGCCGTCGAGGCTTTCCACGTGGCTTTCCAACAGGGCTGTGCCACGTGCCACCTTGGTGTGATTCGATCCTCGCCGTGAAAGACGAGCCGGTGAAGGGAAAAGAGGATCCTCTGGAATGGACTGAGACATCTGGGAGACTCCTGGAATGGTGGCACGACCCTGGAGTTCCTCTCGCCGTTCCTGTTGAGAGGGCCTCCTCTTGAGATGCGACGGGAACGCCGGGAACTCTTTCCCGACGAAGCAGGGATAGGATCCCTCATCTCGAGACACGAGGCTGAAACGGGGCTCCTCTGGATGTGGGCGGGACCCTCGTGTTTCCTCTCGAGTGGAGACGGGTATGTCGGGGAACTTCTTGATTTGAACCAAGGGTGTGAAGGACCCTTTCGAAGTTCCAGAGGTGAGGTGTGAGCAGCCTGGAGACGCCTCAGCGGAAATGGGCCTCATCTCGCCTGGAGGGGAGAACCTCCTGGATTTTCTCGAGTTGCGGCAGGTCTTCTCGAGTTACGACGAGGACCTCAGGGACCCGGTCTGGTGGCCTCAGGAAAGGCCAGTCCCCATGCAAGTTGCTAGGGGCCCTCTCGGGATTCCTCTCCCGTCCATGCCCGGGCTTAAGACCTTGTGTGGAGTCGGGGCCGGAACCTGAGGATTCCTCTCCAGTGTTGCCATGGATCTTGGGGTGCTTCTGAGTCTCCCCAGGGGAGTCAGGCCTCGTCTCGAGTGGGGGCATGCACGTGTGCTTTCCTCCCGAGCTGCAGCAGCAGTGTCACGCTTCCTGTCTCGTGGATCAAGGGATATTTGGCTTTCCCTCGAGGCTGGCCGTCGAGGCTTTCCACGTGGCTTTCCCACAAGGCTGTGCCACGTGCCACCTTGGTGTGATTCGATCCTCGGCGTGAAAGACGAGCCGGTGAAGGGAAAAGAGGATCCTCTGGAATGGACTGAGACATCTGGGAGACTCCTGGAATGGTGGCACGACCCTGGAGTTCCTCTCGCCGTTCCTGTTGAGAGGGCTTCCTCTTGAGATGCGACACGAAGGCCGGGAAATCTTTCCCGACGAAGCAGGGATAGGATCCCTCATCTCGAGATACGAGGCGGAAACGGGGCTCCTCTGGATGTGGGCGGGTCCCTCGTGATTCCTCTCGAGTGGAGACGGGTATGTCGGGGAACTTCTTGATTTGCACCAAGGGTGTGAAGAACCCTTTCGAAGTTCCAGAGGTGAGGTGTGAGCAGCCTCGAGACGCCTCAGCGGAAATGGGCCTCATCTCGCCTGGAGGGGAGAACCTCCTGGATTTTCTCGAGTTGCGGCAGGTCTTCTCGAGTTACGACGGGGACCTCAGGGACCCGCTCTGGTGGCCTCAGGAAAGGCCAGTCCCCATGCGAGTTGCTAAGGGACCACTCGGGATTCCTCTCCCGTCCATGCCGGGGCCTCAGTCCTTGTGTGGAGTCGGGGCCGGAACCTGAGGATTCCTCTCCAGTGATGCCATGGATCTTGGGGTGCTTCTGAGTCTCCCCAGGGGAGTCAGGCCTCGTCTCGAGTGGGGTCATGCACGTGCGCTTTCCTCCCAAGCTTCAGCAGTAGTGTCACTCTTCCTGTCACTTGGATCAAGGGATCTGTGGCTTTCCCTCGAGGCTATCCCTCGAGGCATTCCCACGAGGCTTTCCCACAGGGCTGTGCCACGTGCCACCTTGGTGTGAGTCGATCCTCTTCGTGAAAGACGAGCCGGTGAAGGGAAAAGAGGTTCCTCTGGAATGGACTGAGACATCTGGGGGACTCTTGGAATGGTGGCACGACCCTGGAGTTCCTCTCGCCGTTCCTGTTGAGAGGGCCTCCTCTTGAGATGCGACGGGAACGCCGGGAACTCTTTCCCGACGAAGCAGGGATAGGATCCCTCATCTCGAGACACGAGGCTGAAACGGGGCTCCTCTGGATGTGGGCGGGACCCTCGTGTTTCCTCTCGAGTGGAGACGGGTATGTCGGGGAACTTCTTGATTTGCACCAAGGGTGTGAAGGACCCTTTCGAAGTTCCAGAGGTGAGGTGTGAGCAGCCTGGAGACGCCTCAGCGGAAATGGGCCTCATCTCGCCTGGAGGGGAGAACCTCCTGGATTTTCTCGAGTTGCGGCAGGTCTTCTCGAGTTACGACGGGGACCTCAGGGACCCGCTCTGGTGGCCTCAGGAAAGGCCAGTCCCCATGCGAGTTGCTAGGGGCCCTCTCGGGATTCCTCCCCCGTCCATGCCGGGGCTTAAGACCTTGTGTGGAGTCGGGGCCGGAACCTGAGGATACCTCTCCAGTGTTGCCATGGATCTTGGGGTGCTTCTGAGTCTCCCCAGGGGAGTCAGGCCTCGTCTCGAGTGGGGGCATGCACGTGTGCTTTCCTCCCGAGCTGCAGCAGTAGTGTCACGCTTCCTGTCTCGTGGATCAAGGGATATTTGGCTTTCCCTCGAGGCTGGCCGTCGAGGCTTTCCACGTGGCTTTCCCACAAGGCTGTGCCACGTGCCACCTTGGTGTGATTCGATCCTCGCCGTGAAAGACGAGCCGGTGAAGAGAAAAGAGGATCCTCTGGAATGGACTGAGACATCTGGGAGACTCCTGGAATGGTGGCACGACCCTGGAGTTCCTCTCGCCGTTCCTGTTGAGAGGGCCTCCTCTTGAGATGCGACGCGAAGGCCGGGAAATCTTTCCCGACGAAGCAGGGATAGGATCCCTCATCTCGAGATACGAGGCGGAAACGGGGCTCCTCTGGATGTGGGCGGGTCCCTCGTGGTTCCTCTCGAGTGGAGACGGGTATGTCGGGGAACTTCTTGATTTGCACCAAGGGTGTGAAGAACCCTTTCGAAGTTCCAGAGGTGAGGTGTGATCAGCCTCGAGACGCCTCAGCGGAAATGGGCCTCATCTCGCCTGGAGGGGAGAACCTCCTGGATTTTCTCGAGTTGCGGCAGGTCTTCTCGAGTTACGACGGGGACCTCAGGGACCCGCTCTGGTGGCCTCAGGAAAGGCCAGTCCCCATGCGAGTTGCTAAGGGACCACTCGGGATTCCTCTCCCGTCCATGCCGGGGCCTCAGTCCTTGTGTGGAGTCGGGGCCGGAACCTGAGGATTCCTCTCCAGTGATGCCATGGATCTTGGGGTGCTTCTGAGTCTCCCCAGGGGAGTCAGGCCTCGTCTCGAGTGGGGGCATGCACGTGCGCTTTCCTCCCAAGCTTCAGCAGTAGTGTCACTCTTCCTGTCACTTGGATCAAGGGATCTGTGGCTTTCCCTCGAGGCTATCCCTCGAGGCATTCCCACGAGGCTTTCCCACAGGGCTGTGCCACGTGCCACCTTGGTGTGAGTCGATCCTCTTCGTGAAAGACGAGCCGGTGAAGGGAAAAGAGGTTCCTCTGGAATGGACTGAGACATCTGGGGGACTCTTGGAATGGTGGCACGACCCTGGAGTTCCTCTCGCCGTTCCTGTTGAGAGGGCCTCCTCTTGAGATGCGACGGGAACGCCGGGAACTCTTTCCCGACGAAGCAGGGATAGGATCCCTCATCTCGAGACACGAGGCTGAAACGGGGCTCCTCTGGATGTGGGCGGGACCCTCGTGTTTCCTCTCGAGTGGAGACGGGTATGTCTGGGAACTTCTTTATTTGCACCAAGGGTGTGAAGGACCCTTTCGAAGTTCCAGAGGTGAGGTGTGAGCAGCCTGGAGACGCCTCAGCGGAAATGGGCCTCATCTCGCCTGGAGGGGAGAACCTCCTGGATTTTCTCGAGTTGCGGCAGGTCTTCTCGAGTTACGACGGGGACCTCAGGGACCCGCTCTGGTGGCCTCAGGAAAGGCCAGTCCCCATGCGAGTTGCTAGGGGCCCTCTCGGGATTCCTCCCCCGTCCATGCCGGGGCTTAAGACCTTGTGTGGAGTCGGGGCCAGAACCTGAGGATTCCTCTCCAGTGTTGCCATGGATCTTGGGGTGCTTCTGAGTCTCCCCAGGGGAGTCAGGCCTCGTCTCGAGTGGGGGCATGCACGTGTGCTTTCCTCCTGAGCTGCAGCAGTAGTGTCACGCTTCCTGTCTCGTGGATCAAGGGATATTTGGCTTTCCCTCGAGGCTGGCCGTCGAGGCTTTCCACGTGGCTTTCCCACAAGGCTGTGCCACGTGCCACCTTGGTGTGATTCGATCCTCGCCGTGAAAGATGAGCCGGTGAAGAGAAAAGAGGATCCTCTGCAATGGACTGAGACATCTGGGAGACTCCTGGAATGGTGGCACGACCCTGGAGTTCCTCTCGCCGTTCCTGTTGAGAGGGCCTCCTCTTGAGATGCGACGCGAAGGCCGGGAAATCTTTCCCGACGAAGCAGGGATAGGATCCCTCATCTCGAGATACGAGGCGGAAACGGGGCTCCTCTGGATGTGGGCGGGTCCCTCGTGATTCCTCTCGAGTGGAGACGGGTATGTCGGGGAACTTCTTGATTTGCACCAAGGGTGTGAAGAACCCTTTCGAAGTTCCAGAGGTGAGGTGTGATCAGCCTCGAGACGCCTCAGCGGAAATGGGCCTCATCTCGCCTGGAGGGGAGAACCTCCTGGATTTTCTCGAGTTGCGGCAGGTCTTCTCGAGTTACGACGGGGACCTCAGGGACCCGCTCTGATGGCCTCAGGAAAGGCCAGTCCCCATGCGGGTTGCTAGGGGCCCTCTCGGGATTCCTCTCCCGTCCATGACGGGGCTTAAGACCTTGTGTGGAGTCGGGGCCGGAACGTGAGGATTCCTCTCCAGTGTTGCCATGGATCTTGGGGTGCTTCTGAGTCTCCCCAGGGGAGTCAGGCCTCGTCTCGAGTGGGGGCATGCACGTGTGCTTTCCTCCCGAGCTGCAGCAGTAGTGTCACGCTTCCTGTCTCGTGGATCAAGGGATATTTGGCTTTCCCTCGAGGCTGGCCTTCGAGGCTTTCCACGTGGTTTCCCACAGGGCTGTGCCACGTGCCACCTTGGTGTGATTCGATCCTCGCCGTGAAAGACGAGCCGGTGAAGAGAAAAGAGGATCCTCTGGAATGGACTGAGAGATCTGGGAGACTCCTGGAATGGTGGCACGACCCTGGAGTTCCTCTCGCCGTTCCTGTTGAGAGGGCCTCCTCTTGAGATGCGACGCGAAGGCCTGGAAATCTTTCCCGACGAAGCAGGGATAGGATCCCTCATCTCGAGATACGAGGCGGAAACGGGGCTCCTCTGGATGTGGGCGGGTCCCTCGTGATTCCTCTCGAGTGGAGACGGGTATGTCGGGAAACTTCTTGATTTGCACCAAGGGTGTGAAGAACCCTTTCGAAGTTCCAGAGGTGAGGTGTGATCAGCCTCGAGACGCCTCAGTGGAAATGGGCCTCATCTCGCCTGGAGGGGAGAACCTCCTGGATTTTCTCGAGTTGCGGCAGGTCTTCTCGAGTTACGACGGGGACCTCAGGGACCCGCTCTGGTGGCCTCAGGAAAGGCCAGTCCCCATGCGAGTTGCTAGGGCCCCTCTCGGGATTCCTCTCCCGTCCATGCCGGGGCTTAAGACCTTGTGTGGAGTCGGGGCCGGAACCTGAGGATTCCTCTCCAGTGTTGCCATGGATCTTGGGGTGCTTCTGAGTCTCCCCAGGGGAGTCAGGCCTCGTCTCGAGTGGGGGCATGCACGTGTGCTTTCCTCCCGAGCTGCAGCAGTAGTGTCACGCTTCCTGTCTCGTGGATCAAGGGATATTTGGCTTTCCCTCGAGGCTGGCCTTCGAGGCTTTCCACGTGGCTTTCCCACAGGGCTGTGCCACGTGCCACCTTGGTGTGATTCGATCCTCGCCGTGAAAGACGAGCCGGTGAAGAGAAAAGAGGATCCTCTGGAATGGACTGAGACATCTGGGAGACTCCTGGAATGGTGGCACGACCCTGGAGTTCCTCTCGCCGTTCCTGTTGAGAGGGCCTCCTCTTGAGATGCGACGCGAAGGCCGGGAAATCTTTCCCGACGAAGCAGGGATAGGATCCCTCATCTCGAGATACGAGGCGGAAACGGGGCTCCTCTGGATGTGGGCGGGTCCCTCGTGATTCCTCTCGAGTGTTGACGTGTATGTCGGGGAACTTCTTGATTTGCACCAAGGGTGTGAAGAACCCTTTCGAAGTTCCAGAGGTGAGGTGTGAGCAGCCTGGAGACGCCTCAGCGGAAATGGGCCTCATCTCGCCTGGAGGGGAGAACCTCCTGGATTTTCTCGAGTTGCGGCAGGTCTTCTCGAGTTACGACGGGGACCTCAGGGACCCGCTCTGGTGGCCTCAGGAAAGGCCAGTCCCCATGCGAGTTGCTAAGGGACCACTCGGGATTCCTCTCCCGTCCATGCCGGGGCCTCAGTCCTTGTGTGGAGTCGGGGCCGGAACCTGAGGATTCCTCTCCAGTGTTGCCATGGATCTTGGGGTGCTTCTGAGTCTCCCCAGGGGAGTCAGGCCTCGTCTCGAGTGGGGGCATGCACGTGTGCTTTCCTCCCGAGCTGCAGCAGTAGTGTCACGCTTCCTGTCTCGTGGATCAAGGGATATTTGGCTTTCCCTCGAGGCTGGCCGTCGAGGCTTTCCACGTGGCTTTCCCACAAGGCTGTGCCACGTGCCACCTTGGTGTGATTCGATCCTCGCCGTGAAAGACGAGCCGGTGAAGGGAAAAGAGGATCCTCTGGAATGGACTGAGACATCTGGGAGACTCCTGGAATGGTGGCACGACCCTGGAGTTCCTCTCGCCGTTCCTGTTGAGAGGGCCTCCTCTTGAGATGCGACGCGAAGGCCGGGAAATCTTTCCCGACGAAGCAGGGATAGGATCCCTCATCTCGAGATACGAGGCGGAAACGGGGCTCCTCTGGATGTGGGCGGGTCCCTCGTGATTCCTCTCGAGTGGAGACGGGTATGTCGGGGAACTTCTTGATTTGCACCAAGGGTGTGAAGAACCCTTTCGAAGTTCCAGAGGTGAGGTGTGATCAGCCTCGAGACGCCTCAGCGGAAATGGGCCTCATCTCGCCTGGAGGGGAGAACCTCCTGGATTTTCTCGAGTTGCGGCAGGTCTTCTCGAGTTACGACGGGGACCTCAGGGACCCGCTCTGGTGGCCTCAGGAAAGGCCAGTCCCCATGCGAGTTGCTAAGGGACCACTCGGGATTCCTCTCCCGTCCATGCCGGGGCCTCAGTCCTTGTGTGGAGTCGGGGCCGGAACCTGAGGATTCCTCTCCAGTGATGCCATGGATCTTGGGGTGCTTCTGAGTCTCCCCAGGGGAGTCAGGCCTCGTCTCGAGTGGGGGCATGCACGTGCGCTTTCCTCCCAAGCTTCAGCAGTAGTGTCACTCTTCCTGTCACTTGGATCAAGGGATCTGTGGCTTTCCCTCGAGGCTATCCCTCGAGGCATTCCCACGAGGCTTTCCCACAGGGCTGTGCCACGTGCCACCTTGGTGTGAGTCGATCCTCTTCGTGAAAGACGAGCCGGTGAAGGGAAAAGAGGTTCCTCTGGAATGGACTGAGACATCTGGGGGACTCTTGGAATGGTGGCACGACCCTGGAGTTCCTCTCGCCGTTCCTGTTGAGAGGGCCTCCTCTTGAGATGCGACGGGAACGCCGGGAACTCTTTCCCGACGAAGCAGGGATAGGATCCCTCATCTCGAGACACGAGGCTGAAACGGGGCTCCTCTGGATGTGGGCGGGACCCTCGTGTTTCCTCTCGAGTGGAGACGGGTATGTCGGGGAACTTCTTGATTTGCACCAAGGGTGTGAAGGACCCTTTCGAAGTTCCAGAGGTGAGGTGTGAGCAGCCTGGAGACGCCTCAGCGGAAATGGGCCTCATCTCGCCTGGAGGGGAGAACCTCCTGGATTTTCTCGAGTTGCGGCAGGTCTTCTCGAGTTACGACGGAGACCTCAGGGACCCGCTCTGGTGGCCTCAGGAAAGGCCAGTCCCCATGCGAGTTGCTAGGGGCCCTCTCGGGATTCCTCCCCCGTCCATGCCGGGGCTTAAGACCTTGTGTGGAGTCGGGGCCAGAACCTGAGGATTCCTCTCCAGTGTTGCCATGGATCTTGGGGTGCTTCTGAGTCTCCCCAGGGGAGTCAGGCCTCGTCTCGAGTGGGGGCATGCACGTGTGCTTTCCTCCCGAGCTGCAGCAGTAGTGTCACGCTTCCTGTCTCGTGGATCAAGGGATATTTGGCTTTCCCTCGAGGCTGGCCGTCGAGGCTTTCCACGTGGCTTTCCCACAAGGCTGTGCCACGTGCCACCTTGGTGTGATTCGATCCTCGCCGTGAAAGACGAGCCGGTGAAGAGAAAAGAGGATCCTCTGGAATGGACTGAGACATCTGGGAGACTCCTGGAATGGTGGCACGACCCTGGAGTTCCTCTCGCCGTTCCTGTTGAGAGGGCCTCCTCTTGAGATGCGACGCGAAGGCCGGGAAATCTTTCCCGACGAAGCAGGGATAGGATCCCTCATCTCGAGATACGAGGCGGAAACGGGGCTCCTCTGGATGTGGGCGGGTCCCTCGTGATTCCTCTCGAGTGGAGACGGGTATGTCGGGGAACTTCTTGATTTGCACCAAGGGTGTGAAGAACCCTTTCGAAGTTCCAGAGGTGAGGTGTGATCAGCCTCGAGACGCCTCAGTGGAAATGGGCCTCATCTCGCCTGGAGGGGAGAACCTCCTGGATTTTCTCGAGTTGCGGCAGGTCTTCTCGAGTTACGACGGGGACCTCAGGGACCCGCTCTGGTGGCCTCAGGAAAGGCCAGTCCCCATGCGAGTTGCTAAGGGACCACTCGGGATTCCTCTCCCGTCCATGCCGGGGCCTCAGTCCTTGTGTGGAGTCGGGGCCGGAACCTGAGGATTCCTCTCCAGTGATGCCATGGATCTTGGGGTGCTTCTGAGTCTCCCCAGGGGAGTCAGGCCTCGTCTCGAGTGGGGGCATGCACGTGCGCTTTCCTCCCAAGCTTCAGCAGTAGTGTCACTCTTCCTGTCACTTGGATCAAGGGATCTGTGGCTTTCCCTCGAGGCTATCCCTCGAGGCATTCCCACGAGGCTTTCCCACAGGGCTGTGCCACGTGCCACCTTGGTGTGAGTCGATCCTCTTCGTGAAAGACGAGCCGGTGAAGGGAAAAGAGGTTCCTCTGGAATGGACTGAGACATCTGGGGGACTCTTGGAATGGTGGCACGACCCTGGAGTTCCTCTCGCCGTTCCTGTTGAGAGGGCCTCCTCTTGAGATGCGACGGGAACGCCGGGAACTCTTTCCCGACGAAGCAGGGATAGGATCCCTCATCTCGAGACACGAGGCTGAAACGGGGCTCCTCTGGATGTGGGCGCGACCCTCGTGTTTCCTCTCGAGTGGAGACGGGTATGTCGGGGAACTTCTTGATTTGCACCAAGGGTGTGAAGGACCCTTTTGAAGTTCCAGAGGTGAGGTGTGAGCAGCCTGGAGACGCCTCAGCGGAAATGGGCCTCATCTCGCCTGGAGGGGAGAACCTCCTGGATTTTCTCGAGTTGCGGCAGGTCTTCTCGAGTTACGACGGGGACCTCAGGGACCCGCTCTGGTGGCCTCAGGAAAGGCCAGTCCCCATGCGAGTTGCTAGGGGCCCTCTCGGGATTCCTCCCCCGTCCATGCCGGGGCTTAAGACCTTGTGTGGAGTCGGGGCCGGAACCTGAGGATTCCTCTCCAGTGTTGCCATGGATCTTGGGGTGCTTCTGAGTCTCCCCAGGGGAGTCAGGCCTCGTCTCGAGTGGGGGCATGCACGTGTGCTTTCCTCCCGAGCTGCAGCAGTAGTGTCACGCTTCCTGTCTCGTGGATCAAGGGATATTTGGCTTTCCCTCGAGGCTGGCCGTCGAGGCTTTCCACGTGGCTTTCCCACAAGGCTGTGCCACGTGCCACCTTGGTGTGATTCGATCCTCGCCGTGAAAGACGAGCCGGTGAAGGGAAAAGAGGATCCTCTGGAATGGACTGAGACATCTGGGAGACTCCTGGAATGGTGGCACGACCCTGGAGTTCCTCTCGCCGTTCCTGTTGAGAGGGCCTCCTCTTGAGATGCGACGCGAAGGCCGGGAAATCTTTCCCGACGAAGCAGGGATAGGATCCCTCATCTCGAGATACGAGGCGGAAACGGGGCTCCTCTGGATGTGGGCGGGACCCTCGTGATTCCTCTCGAGTGGAGACGGGTATGTCGGGGAACTTCTTGATTTGCACCAAGGGTATGAAGAACCCTTTCGAAGTTCCAGAGGTGAGGTGTGATCAGCCTCGAGACGCCTCAGCGGAAATGGGCCTCATCTCGCCTGGAGGGGAGAACCTCCTGGATTTTCTCGAGTTGCGGCAGGTCTTCTCGAGTTACGACGGGGACCTCAGGGACCCGCTCTGGTGGCCTCAGGAAAGGCCAGTCCCCATGCGAGTTGCTAAGGGACCACTCGGGATTCCTCTCCCGTCCATGCCGGGGCCTCAGTCCTTGTGTGGAGTCGGGGCCGGAACCTGAGGATTCCTCTCCAGTGATGCCATGGATCTTGGGGTGCTTCTGAGTCTCCCCAGGGGAGTCAGGCCTCATCTCGAGTGGGGGCATGCACGTGCGCTTTCCTCCCAAGCTTCAGCAGTAGTGTCACTCTTCCTGTCACTTGGATCAAGGGATCTGTGGCTTTCCCTCGAGGCTATCCCTCGAGGCATTCCCACGAGGCTTTCCCACAGGGCTGTGCCACGTGCCACCTTGCTGTGAGTCGATCCTCGTCGTGAAAGACGAGCCGGTGAAGGGAAAAGAGGTTCCTCTGGAATGGACTGAGACATCTGGGGGACTCTTGGAATGGTGGCACGACCCTGGAGTTCCTCTCGCCGTTCCTGTTGAGAGGGCCTCCTCTTGAGCTGCGACGGGAACGACGGGAACTCTTTCCCGACGAAGCAGGGATAGGATCCCTCATCTCGAGATACGAGGCTGAAACGGGGCTCCTCTGGATGTGGGCGGGACCCTCGTGTTTCCTCTCGAGTGGAGACGGGTATGTCGGGGAACTTCTTGATTTGCACCAAGGGTGTGAAGAACCCTTTCGAAGTTCCAGAGGTGAGGTGTGAGCAGCCTGGAGACGCCTCAGCGGAAATGGGCCTCATCTCGCCTGGAGGGGAGAACCTCCTGGATTTTCTCGAGTTGCGGCAGGTCTTCTCGAGTTACGACGTGGACCTCAGGGACCCGCTCTGGTGGCCTCAGGAAAGGCCAGTCCCCATGCGAGTTGCTAGGGGCCCTCTCGGGATTCCTCCCCCGTCCATGCCGGGGCTTAAGACCTTGTGTGGAGTCGGGGCCGGAACCTGAGGATTCCTCTCCAGTGTTGCCATGGATCTTGGGGTGCTTCTGAGTCTCCCCAGGGGAGTCAGGCCTCGTCTCGAGTGGGGGCATGCACGTGTGCTTTCCTCCCGAGCTGCAGCAGTAGTGTCACGCTTCCTGTCTCGTGGATCAAGGGATATTTGGCTTTCCCTCGAGGCTGGCCGTCGAGGCTTTCCACGTGGCTTTCCCACAAGGCTGTGCCACGTGCCACCTTGGTGTGATTCGATCCTCGCCGTGAAAGACGAGCCCGTGAAGGGAAAAGAGGATCCTCTGGAATGGACTGAGACATCTGGGAGACTCCTGGAATGGTGGCATGACCCTGGAGTTCCTCTCGCCGTTCCTGTTGAGAGGGCCTCCTCTTGAGATGCGACGCGAAGGCCGGGAAATCTTTCCCGACGAAGCAGGGATAGGATCCCTCATCTCGAGATACGAGGCGGAAACGGGGCTCCTCTGGATGTGGGCGGGTCCCTCGTGATTCCTCTCGAGTGGAGACGGGTATGTCGGGGAACTTCTTGATTTGCACCAAGGGTGTGAAGAACCCTTTCGAAGTTCCAGAGGTGAGGTGTGATCAGCCTCGAGACGCCTCAGCGGAAATGGGCCTCATCTCGCCTGGAGGGGAGAACCTCCTGGATTTTCTCGAGTTGCGGCAGGTCTTCTCGAGTTACGACGGGGACCTCAGGGACCCGCTCTGGTGGCCTCAGGAAAGGCCAGTCCCCATGCGAGTTGCTAAGGGACCACTCGGGATTCCTCTCCCGTCCATGCCGGGGTCTCAGTCCTTGTGTGGAGTCGGGGCCGGAACCTGAGGATTCCTCTCCAGTGATGCCATGGATCTTGGGGTGCTTCTGAGTCTCCCCAGGGGAGTCAGGCCTCGTCTCGAGTGGGGGCATGCACGTGTGCTTTCCTCCCAAGCTTCAGCAGTAGTGTCACTCTTCCTGTCACTTGGATCAAGGGATCTGTGGCTTTCCCTCGAGGCTATCCCTCGAGGCATTCCCACGAGGCTTTCCCACAGGGCTGTGCCACGTGCCACCTTGGTGTGAGTCGATCCTCGTCGTGAAAGACGAGCCGGTGAAGGGAAAAGAGGTTCCTCTGGAATGGACTGAGACATCTGGGGGACTCTTGGAATGGTGGCACGACCCTGGAGTTCCTCTCGCCGTTCCTGTTGAGAGGGCCTCCTCTTGAGCTGCGACGGGAACGACGGGAACTCTTTCCCGACGAAGCAGGGATAGGATCCCTCATCTCGAGATACGAGACTGAAACGGGGCTCCTCTGGATGTGGGCGGGACCCTCGTGTTTCCTCTCGAGTGGAGACGGGTATGTCGGGGAACTTCTTGATTTGCACCAAGGGTGTGAAGGACCCTTTCGAAGTTCCAGAGGTGAGGTGTTAGCAGCCTGGAGACGCCTCAGCGGAAATGGGCCTCATCTCGCCTGGAGGGGAGAACCTCCTGGATTTTCTCGAGTTGCGGCAGGTCTTCTCGAGTTACGACGGGGACCTCAGGGACCCGCTCTGGTGGCCTCAGGAAAGGCCAGTCCCCATGCGAGTTGCTAGGGGCCCTCTCGGGATTCCTCCCCCGTCCATGCCGGGGCTTAAGACCTTGTGTGGAGTCGGGGCCGGAACCTGAGGATTCCTCTCCAGTGTTGCCATGGATCTTGGGGTGCTTCTGAGTCTCCCCAGGGGAGTCAGGCCTCGTCTCGAGTGGGGGCATGCACGTGCGCTTTCCTCCCAAGCTTCAGCAGTAGTGTCACTCTTCCTGTCACTTGGATCAAGGGATCTGTGGCTTTCCCTCGAGGCTATCCCTCGAGGCATTCCCACGAGGCTTTCCCACAGGGCTGTGCCACGTGCCACCTTGGTGTGAGTCGATCCTCTTCGTGAAAGACGAGCCGGTGAAGGGAAAAGAGGTTCCTCTGGAATGGACTGAGACATCTGGGGGACTCTTGGAATGGTGGCACGACCCTGGAGTTCCTCTCGCCGTTCCTGTTGAGAGGGCCTCCTCTTGAGCTGCGACGGGAACGACGGGAACTCTTTCCCGACGAAGCAGGGATAGGATCCCTCATCTCGAGATACGAGGCTGAAACGGGGCTCCTCTGGATGTGGGCGGGACCCTCGTGTTTCCTCTCGAGTGGAGACGGGTATGTCGGGGAACTTCTTGATTTGCACCAAGGGTGTGAAGAACCCTTTCGAAGTTCCAGAGGTGAGGTGTGAGCAGCCTGGAGACGCCTCAGCGGAAATGGGCCTCATCTCGCCTGGAGGGGAGAACCTCCTGGATTTTCTCGAGTTGCGGCAGGTCTTCTCGAGTTACGACGTGGACCTCAGGGACCCGCTCTGGTGGCCTCAGGAAAGGCCAGTCCCCATGCGAGTTGCTAGGGGCCCTCTCGGGATTCCTCCCCCGTCCATGCCGGGGCTTAAGACCTTGTGTGGAGTCGGGGCCGGAACCTGAGGATTCCTCTCCAGTGTTGCCATGGATCTTGGGGTGCTTCTGAGTCTCCCCAGGGGAGTCAGGCCTCGTCTCGAGTGGGGGCATGCACGTGTGCTTTCCTCCCGAGCTGCAGCAGTAGTGTCACGCTTCCTGTCTCGTGGATCAAGGGATATTTGGCTTTCCCTCGAGGCTGGCCGTCGAGGCTTTCCACGTGGCTTTCCCACAAGGCTGTGCCACGTGCCACCTTGGTGTGATTCGATCCTCGCCGTGAAAGACGAGCCCGTGAAGGGAAAAGAGGATCCTCTGGAATGGACTGAGACATCTGGGAGACTCCTGGAATGGTGGCATGACCCTGGAGTTCCTCTCGCCGTTCCTGTTGAGAGGGCCTCCTCTTGAGATGCGACGCGAAGGCCGGGAAATCTTTCCCGACGAAGCAGGGATAGGATCCCTCATCTCGAGATACGAGGCGGAAACGGGGCTCCTCTGGATGTGGGCGGGTCCCTCGTGATTCCTCTCGAGTGGAGACGGGTATGTCGGGGAACTTCTTGATTTGCACCAAGGGTGTGAAGAACCCTTTCGAAGTTCCAGAGGTGAGGTGTGATCAGCCTCGAGACGCCTCAGCGGAAATGGGCCTCATCTCGCCTGGAGGGGAGAACCTCCTGGATTTTCTCGAGTTGCGGCAGGTCTTCTCGAGTTACGACGGGGACCTCAGGGACCCGCTCTGGTGGCCTCAGGAAAGGCCAGTCCCCATGCGAGTTGCTAAGGGACCACTCGGGATTCCTCTCCCGTCCATGCCGGGGTCTCAGTCCTTGTGTGGAGTCGGGGCCGGAACCTGAGGATTCCTCTCCAGTGATGCCATGGATCTTGGGGTGCTTCTGAGTCTCCCCAGGGGAGTCAGGCCTCGTCTCGAGTGGGGGCATGCACGTGTGCTTTCCTCCCAAGCTTCAGCAGTAGTGTCACTCTTCCTGTCACTTGGATCAAGGGATCTGTGGCTTTCCCTCGAGGCTATCCCTCGAGGCATTCCCACGAGGCTTTCCCACAGGGCTGTGCCACGTGCCACCTTGGTGTGAGTCGATCCTCGTCGTGAAAGACGAGCCGGTGAAGGGAAAAGAGGTTCCTCTGGAATGGACTGAGACATCTGGGGGACTCTTGGAATGGTGGCACGACCCTGGAGTTCCTCTCGCCGTTCCTGTTGAGAGGGCCTCCTCTTGAGCTGCGACGGGAACGACGGGAACTCTTTCCCGACGAAGCAGGGATAGGATCCCTCATCTCGAGATACGAGACTGAAACGGGGCTCCTCTGGATGTGGGCGGGACCCTCGTGTTTCCTCTCGAGTGGAGACGGGTATGTCGGGGAACTTCTTGATTTGCACCAAGGGTGTGAAGGACCCTTTCGAAGTTCCAGAGGTGAGGTGTTAGCAGCCTGGAGACGCCTCAGCGGAAATGGGCCTCATCTCGCCTGGAGGGGAGAACCTCCTGGATTTTCTCGAGTTGCGGCAGGTCTTCTCGAGTTACGACGGGGACCTCAGGGACCCGCTCTGGTGGCCTCAGGAAAGGCCAGTCCCCATGCGAGTTGCTAGGGGCCCTCTCGGGATTCCTCCCCCGTCCATGCCGGGGCTTAAGACCTTGTGTGGAGTCGGGGCCGGAACCTGAGGATTCCTCTCCAGTGTTGCCATGGATCTTGGGGTGCTTCTGAGTCTCCCCAGGGGAGTCAGGCCTCGTCTCGAGTGGGGGCATGCACGTGCGCTTTCCTCCCAAGCTTCAGCAGTAGTGTCACTCTTCCTGTCACTTGGATCAAGGGATCTGTGGCTTTCCCTCGAGGCTATCCCTCGAGGCATTCCCACGAGGCTTTCCCACAGGGCTGTGCCACGTGCCACCTTGGTGTGAGTCGATCCTCTTCGTGAAAGACGAGCCGGTGAAGGGAAAAGAGGTTCCTCTGGAATGGACTGAGACATCTGGGGGACTCTTGGAATGGTGGCACGACCCTGGAGTTCCTCTCGCCGTTCCTGTTGAGAGGGCCTCCTCTTGAGATGCGACGGGAACGCCGGGAACTCTTTCCCGACGAAGCAGGGATAGGATCCCTCATCTCGAGACACGAGGCTGAAACGGGGCTCCTCTGGATGTGGGCGGGACCCTCGTGTTTCCTCTCGAGTGGAGACGGGTATGTCGGGGAACTTCTTGATTTGCACCAAGGGTGTGAAGGACCCTTTCGAAGTTCCAGAGGTGAGGTGTGAGCAGCCTGGAGACGCCTCAGCGGAAATGGGCCTCATCTCGCCTGGAGGGGAGAACCTCCTGGATTTTCTCGAGTTGCGGCAGGTCTTCTCGAATTACGACGGGGACCTCAGGGACCCGCTCTGGTGGCCTCAGGAAAGGCCAGTCCCCATGCGAGTTGCTAGGAGCCCTCTCGGGATTCCTCCCCCGTCCATGCCGGGGCTTAAGACCTTGTGTGGAGTCGGGGCCGGAACCTGAGGATTCCTCTCCAGTGTTGCCATGGATCTTGGGGTGCTTCTGAGTCTCCCCAGGGGAGTCAGGCCTCGTCTCGAGTGGGGGCATGCACGTGTGCTTTCCTCCCGAGCTGCAGCAGTAGTGTCACGCTTCCTGTCTCGTGGATCAAGGGATATTTGGCTTTCCCTCGAGGCTGGCCGTCGAGGCTTTCCACGTGGCTTTCCCACAAGGCTGTGCCACGTGCCACCTTGGTGTGATTCGATCCTCGCCGTGAAAGACGAGCCGGTGAAGGGAAAAGAGGATCCTCTGGAATGGACTGAGACATCTGGGAGACTCCTGGAATGGTGGCACGACCCTGGAGTTCCTCTCGCCGTTCCTGTTGAGAGGGCCTCCTCTTGAGATGCGACGCGAAGGCCGGGAAATCTTTCCCGACGAAGCAGGGATAGGATCCCTCATCTCGAGATACGAGGCGGAAACGGGGCTCCTCTGGATGTGGGCGGGTCCCTCGTGATTCCTCTCGAGTGGAGACGGGTATGTCGGGGAACTTCTTGATTTGCACCAAGGGTGTGAAGAACCCTTTCGATGTTCCAGAGGTGAGGTGTGATCAGCCTCGAGACGCCTCAGCGGAAATGGGCCTCATCTCGCCTGGAGGGGAGAACCTCCTGGATTTTCTCGAGTTGCGGCAGGTCTTCTCGAGTTACGACGGGGACCTCAGGGACCCGCTCTGGTGGCCTCAGGAAAGGCCAGTCCCCATGCGAGTTGCTAAGGGACCACTCGGGATTCCTCTCCCGTCCATGCCGGGGCCTCAGTCCTTGTGTGGAGTCGGGGCCGGAACCTGAGGATTCCTCTCCAGTGATGCCATGGATCTTGGGGTGCTTCTGAGTCTCCCCAGGGGAGTCAGGCCTCGTCTCGAGTGGGGGCATGCACGTGCGCTTTCCTCTCAAGCTTCAGCAGTAGTGTCACTCTTCCTGTCACTTGGATCAAGGGATCTGTGGCTTTCCCTCGAGGCTATCCCTCGAGGCATTCCCACGAGGCTTTCCCACAGGGCTGTGCCACGTGCCACCTTGGTGTGAGTCGATCCTCTTCGTGAAAGACGAGCCGGTGAAGGGAAAAGAGGTTCCTCTGGAATGGACTGAGACATCTGGGGGACTCTTGGAATGGTGGCACGACCCTGGAGTTCCTCTCGCCGTTCCTGTTGAGAGGGCCTCCTCTTGAGATGCGACGGGAACGCCGGGGGAACTCTTTCCCGACGAAGCAGGGATAGGATCCCTCATCTCGAGACACGAGGCTGAAACGGGGCTCCTCTGGATGCGGGCGGGACCCTCGTGTTTCCTCTCGAGTGGAGACGGGTATGTCGGGGAACTTCTTGATTTGCACCAAGGGTGTGAAGGACCCTTTCGAAGTTCCAGAGGTGAGGTGTGAGCAGCCTGGAGACGCCTCAGCGGAAATGGGCCTCATCTCGCCTGGAGGGGAGAACCTCCTGGATTTTCTCGAGTTGCGGCAGGTCTTCTCGAGTTACGACGGGGACCTCAGGGACCCGCTCTGGTGGCCTCAGGAAAGGCCAGTCCCCATGCGAGTTGCTAGGGGCCCTCTCGGGATTCCTCCCCCGTCCATGCCGGGGCTTAAGACCTTGTGTGGAGTCGGGGCCGGAACCTGAGGATTCCTCTCCAGTGTTGCCATGGATCTTGGGGTGCTTCTGAGTCTCCCCAGGGGAGTCAGGCCTCGTCTCGTGTGGGGGCATGCACGTGTGCTTTCCTCCCGAGCTGCAGCAGTAGTGTCACGCTTCCTGTCTCGTGGATCAAGGGATATTTGGCTTTCCCTCGAGGCTGGCCATCGAGGCTTTCCACGTGGCTTTCCCACAAGGCTGTGCCACGTGCCACCTTGGTGTGATTCGATCCTCGCCGTGAAAGACGAGCCGGTGAAGGGAAAAGAGGATCCTCTGGAATGGACTGAGACATCTGGGAGACTCCTGGAATGGTGGCACGACCCTGGAGTTCCTCTCGCCGTTCCTGTTGAGAGGGCCTCCTCTTGAGATGCGACGCGAAGGCCGGGAAATCTTTCCCGACGAAGCAGGGATAGGATCCCTCATCTCGAGATACGAGGCGGAAACGGGGCTCCTCTGGATGTGGGCGGGTCCCTCGTGATTCCTCTCGAGTGGAGAAGGGTATGTCGGGGAACTTCTTGATTTGCACCAAGGGTGTGAAGAACCCTTTCGAAGTTCCAGAGGTGAGGTGTGATCAGCCTCGAGACGCCTCAGCAGAAATGGGCCTCATCTCGCCTGGAGGGGAGAACCTCCTGGATTTTCTGGAGTTTCGGCAGGTCTTCTCGAGTTACGACGGGGACCTCAGGGACCCGCTCTGGTGGCCTCAGGAAAGGCCAGTCCCCATGCGAGTTGCTAAGGGAGCAGTCGGGATTCCTCTCCCGTCCATGCCGGGGCCTCAGTCCTTGTGTGGAGTCGGGGCCGGAACCTGAGGATTCCTCTCCAGTGATGCCATGGATCTTGGGGTGCTTCTGAGTCTCCCCAGGGGAGTCAGGCCTCGTCTCGAGTGGGGGCATGCACGTGCGCTTTCCTCCCAAGCTTCAGCAGTAGTGTCACTCTTCCTGTCACTTGGATCAAGGGATCTGTGGCTTTCCCTCGAGGCTATCCCTCGAGGCATTCCCACGAGGCTTTCCCACAGGGCTGTGCCACGTGCCACCTTGGTGTGAGTCGATCCTCTTCGTGAAAGACGAGCCGGTGAAGGGAAAAGAGGTTCCTCTGGAATGGACTGAGACATCTGGGGGACTCTTGGAATGGTGGCACGACCCTGGAGTTCCTCTCGCCGTTCCTGTTGAGAGGGCCTCCTCTTGAGATGCGACGGGAACGCCGGGAACTCTTTCCCGACGAAGCAGGGATAGGATCCCTCATCTCGAGACACGAGGCTGAAACGGGGCTCCTCTGGATGTGGGCGGGACCCTCGTGTTTCCTCTCGAGTGGAGACGGGTATGTCGGGGAACTTCTTGATTTGCACCAAGGGTGTGAAGGACCCTTTCGAAGTTCCAGAGGTGAGGTGTGAGCAGCCTGGAGACGCCTCAGCGGAAATGGGCCTCATCTCGCCTGGAGGGGAGAACCTCCTGGATTTTCTCGAGTTGCGGCAGGTCTTCTCGAGTTACGACGGGGACCTCAGGGACCCGCTCTGGTGGCCTCAGGAAAGGCCAGTCCCCATGCGAGTTGCTAGGGGCCCTCTCGGGATTCCTCCCCCGTCCATGCCGGGGCTTAAGACCTTGTGTGGAGTCGGGGCCGGAACCTGAGGATTCCTCTCCAGTGTTGCCATGGATCTTGGGGTGCTTCTGAGTCTCCCCAGGGGAGTCAGGCCTCGTCTCGAGTGGGGGCATGCACGTGTGCTTTCCTCCCGAGCTGCAGCAGTAGTGTCACGCTTCCTGTCTCGTGGATCAAGGGATATTTGGCTTTCCCTCGAGGCTGGCCGTCGAGGCTTTCCACGTGGCTTTCCCACAAGGCTGTGCCACGTGCCACCTTGGTGTGATTCGATCCTCGCCGTGAAAGACGAGCCGGTGAAGGGAAAAGAGGATCCTCTGGAATGGACTGAGACATCTGGGAGACTCCTGGAATGGTGGCACGACCCTGGAGTTCCTCTCGCCGTTCCTGTTGAGAGGGCCTCCTCTTGAGATGCGACGCGAAGGCCGGGAAATCTTTCCCGACGAAGCAGGGATAGGATCC
Organism: Budorcas taxicolor; assembly: GCF_023091745.1. Taxonomy (NCBI): domain Eukaryota; kingdom Metazoa; phylum Chordata; class Mammalia; order Artiodactyla; family Bovidae; genus Budorcas; species Budorcas taxicolor. Next base: position 97,835 of record NW_026291880.1, read on the forward strand.
CTCATCTCGAGATACGAGGCGGAAACGGGGCTCCTCTGGATGTGGGCGGGTCCCTCGTGATTCCTCTCGAGTGGAGACGGGTATGTCGGGGAACTTCTTGATTTGCACCAAGGGTGTGAAGAACCCTTTCGAAGTTCCAGAGGTGAGGTGTGATCAGCCTCGAGACGCCTCAGCGGAAATGGGCCTCATCTCGCCTGGAGGGGAGAACCTCCTGGATTTTCTGGAGTTTCGGCAGGTCTTCTCGAGTTACGACGGGGACCTCAGGGACCCGCTCTGGTGGCCTCAGGAAAGGCCAGTCCCCATGCGAGTTGCTAAGGGACCACTCGGGATTCCTCTCCCGTCCATGCCGGGGCCTCAGTCCTTGTGTGGAGTCGGGGCCGGAACCTGAGGATTCCTCTCCAGTGATGCCATGGATCTTGGGGTGCTTCTGAGTCTCCCCAGGGGAGTCAGGCCTCGTCTCGAGTGGGGGCATGCACGTGTGCTTTCCTCCCGAGCTGCAGCAGTAGTGTCACGCTTCCTGTCTCGTGGATCAAGGGATCTGTGGCTTTCCCTCGAGGCTGGCCGTCGAGGCTTTCCACGTGGCTTTCCCACAAGGCTGTGCCACGTGCCACCTTGGTGTGATTCGATCCTCGCCATGAAAGACGAGCCGGTGAAGGGAAAAGAGGATCCTCTGGAATGGACTGAGACATCTGGGAGACTCCTGGAATGGTGGCACGACCCTGGAGTTCCTCTCGCCGTTCCTGTTGAGAGGGCCTCCTCTTGAGATGCGACGCGAAGGCCGGGAAATCTTTCCCGACGAAGCAGGGATAGGATCCCTCATCTCGAGATACGAGGCGGAAACGGGGCTCCTCTGGATGTGGGCGGGTCCCTCGTGATTCCTCTCGAGTGGAGACGGGTATGTCGGGGAACTTCTTGATTTGCACCAAGGGTGTGAAGAACCCTTTCGAAGTTCCAGAGGTGAGGTGTGATCAGCCTCGAGACGCCTCAGCGGAAATGGGCCTCATCTCGCCTGGAGGGGAGAACCTCCTGGATTTTCTCGAGTTGCGGCAGGTCTTCTCGAGTTACGACGGGGACCTCAGGGACCCGCTCTGGTGGCCTCAGGAAAGGCCAGTCCCCATGCGAGTTGCTAAGGGACCACTCGGGATTCCTCTCCCGTCCATGCCGGGGCCTCAGTCCTTGTGTGGAGTCGGGGCCGGAACCTGAGGATTCCTCTCCAGTGATGCCATGGATCTTGGGGTGCTTCTGAGTCTCCCCAGGGGAGTCAGGCCTCGTCTCGAGTGGGGGCATGCACGTGCGCTTTCCTCCCAAGCTTCAGCAGTAGTGTCACTCTTCCTGTCACTTGGATCAAGGGATCTGTGGCTTTCCCTCGGGGCTATCCCTCGAGGCATTCCCACGAGGCTTTCCCACAGGGCTGTGCCACGTGCCACCTTGGTGTGAGTCGATCCTCTTCGTGAAAGACGAGCCGGTGAAGGGAAAAGAGGTTCCTCTGGAATGGACTGAGACATCTGGGGGACTCTTGGAATGGTGGCACGACCCTGGAGTTCCTCTCGCCGTTCCTGTTGAGAGGGCCTCCTCTTGAGATGCGACGGGAACGCCGGGAACTCTTTCCCGACGAAGCAGGGATAGGATCCCTCATCTCGAGACACGAGGCTGAAACGGGGCTCCTCTGGATGTGGGCGGGACCCTCGTGTTTCCTCTCGAGTGGAGACGGGTATGTCGGGGAACTTCTTGATTTGCACCAAGGGTGTGAAGGACCCTTTCGAAGTTCCAGAGGTGAGGTGTGAGCAGCCTGGAGACGCCTCAGCGGAAATGGGCCTCATCTCGCCTGGAGGGGAGAACCTCCTGGATTTTCTCGAGTTGCGGCAGGTCTTCTCGAGTTACGACGGGGACCTCAGGGACCCGCTCTGGTGGCCTCAGGAAAGGCCAGTCCCCATGCGAGTTGCTAGGGGCCCTCTCGGGATTCCTCCCCCGTCCATGCCGGGGCTTAAGACCTTGTGTGGAGTCGGGGCCGGAACCTGAGGATTCCTCTCCAGTGTTGCCATGGATCTTGGGGTGCTTCTGAGTCTCCCCAGGGGAGTCAGGCCTCGTCTCGAGTGGGGGCATGCACGTGTGCTTTCCTCCCGAGCTGCAGCAGTAGTGTCACGCTTCCTGTCTCGTGGATCAAGGGATATTTGGCTTTCCCTCGAGGCTGGCCGTCGAGGCTTTCCACGTGGCTTTCCCACAAGGCTGTGCCACGTGCCACCTTGGTGTGATTCGATCCTCGCCGTGAAAGACGAGCCGGTGAAGGGAAAAGAGGATCCTCTGGAATGGACTGAGACATCTGGGAGACTCCTGGAATGGTGGCACGACCCTGGAGTTCCTCTCGCCGTTCCTGTTGAGAGGGCCTCCTCTTGAGATGCGACGCGAAGGCCGGGAAATCTTTCCCGACGAAGCAGGGATAGGATCCCTCATCTCGAGATACGAGGCGGAAACGGGGCTCCTCTGGATGTGGGCGGGTCCCTCGTGATTCCTCTCGAGTGGAGACGGGTATGTCGGGGAACTTCTTGATTTGCACCAAGGGTGTGAAGAACCCTTTCGAAGTTCCAGAGGTGAGGTGTGATCAGCCTCGAGACGCCTCAGCGGAAATGGGCCTCATCTCGCCTGGAGGGGAGAACCTCCTGGATTTTCTCGAGTTGCGGCAGGTCTTCTCGAGTTACGACGGGGACCTCAGGGACCCGCTCTGGTGGCCTCAGGAAAGGCCAGTCCCCATGCGAGTTGCTAAGGGACCACTCGGGATTCCTCTCCCGTCCATGCCGGGGCCTCAGTCCTTGTGTGGAGTCGGGGCCGGAACCTGAGGATTCCTCTCCAGTGATGCCATGGATCTTGGGGTGCTTCTGAGTCTCCCCAGGGGAGTCAGGCCTCGTCTCGAGTGGGGGCATGCACGTGCGCTTTCCTCCCAAGCTTCAGCAGTAGTGTCACTCTTCCTGTCACTTGGATCAAGGGATCTGTGGCTTTCCCTCGAGGCTATCCCTCGAGGCATTCCCACGAGGCTTTCCCACAGGGCTGTGCCACGTGCCACCTTGGTGTGAGTCGATCCTCGGCGTGAAAGACGAGCCGGTGAAGGGAAAAGAGGTTCCTCTGGAATGGACTGAGACATCTGGGGGACTCTTGGAATGGTGGCACGACCCTGGAGTTCCTCTCGCCGTTCCTGTTGAGAGGGCCTCCTCTTGAGATGCGACGGGAACGCCGGGAACTCTTTCCCGACGAAGCAGGGATAGGATCCCTCATCTCGAGACACGAGGCTGAAACGGGGCTCCTCTGGATGTGGGCGGGACCCTCGTGTTTCCTCTCGAGTGGAGACGGGTATGTCGGGGAACTTCTTGATTTGCACCAAGGGTGTGAAGGACCCTTTCGAAGTTCCAGAGGTGAGGTGTGAGCAGCCTGGAGACGCCTCAGCGGAAATGGGCCTCATCTCGCCTGGAGGGGAGAACCTCCTGGATTTTCTCGAGTTGCGGCAGGTCTTCTCGAGTTACGACGGGGACCTCAGGGACCCGCTCTGGTGGCCTCAGGAAAGGCCAGTCCCCATGCGAGTTGCTAGGGGCCCTCTCGGGATTCCTCCCCCGTCCATGCCGGGGCTTAAGACCTTGTGTGGAGTCGGGGCCGGAACCTGAGGATTCCTCTCCAGTGTTGCCATGGATCTTGGGGTGCTTCTGAGTCTCCCCAGGGGAGTCAGGCCTCGTCTCGAGTGGGGGCATGCACGTGTGCTTTCCTCCCGAGCTGCAGCAGTAGTGTCACGCTTCCTGTCTCGTGGATCAAGGGATATTTGGCTTTCCCTCGAGGCTGGCCGTCGAGGCTTTCCACGTGGCTTTCCCACAAGGCTGTGCCACGTGCCACCTTGGTGTGATTCGATCCTCGCCGTGAAAGACGAGCCGGTGAAGGGAAAAGAGGATCCTCTGGAATGGACTGAGACATCTGGGAGACTCCTGGAATGGTGGCACGACCCTGGAGTTCCTCTCGCCGTTCCTGTTGAGAGGGCCTCCTCTTGAGATGCGACGCGAAGGCCGGGAAATCTTTCCCGACGAAGCAGGGATAGGATCCCTCATCTCGAGATACGAGGCGGAAACGGGGCTCCTCTGGATGTGGGCGGGTCCCTCGTGATTCCTCTCGAGTGGAGACGGGTATGTCGGGGAACTTCTTGATTTGCACCAAGGGTGTGAAGAACCCTTTCGAAGTTCCAGAGGTGAGGTGTGATCAGCCTCGAGACGCCTCAGCGGAAATGGGCCTCATCTCGCCTGGAGGGGAGAACCTCCTGGATTTTCTCGAGTTGCGGCAGGTCTTCTCGAGTTACGACGGGGACCTCAGGGACCCGCTCTGGTGGCCTCAGGAAAGGCCAGTCCCCATGCGAGTTGCTAAGGGACCACTCGGGATTCCTCTCCCGTCCATGCCGGGGCCTCAGTCCTTGTGTGGAGTCGGGGCCGGAACCTGAGGATTCCTCTCCAGTGATGCCATGGATCTTGGGGTGCTTCTGAGTCTCCCCAGGGGAGTCAGGCCTCGTCTCGAGTGGGGGCATGCACGTGCGCTTTCCTCCCAAGCTTCAGCAGTAGTGTCACTCTTCCTGTCACTTGGATCAAGGGATCTGTGGCTTTCCCTCGAGGCTATCCCTCGAGGCATTCCCACGAGGCTTTCCCACAGGGCTGTGCCACGTGCCACCTTGGTGTGAGTCGATCCTCGGCGTGAAAGACGAGCCGGTGAAGGGAAAAGAGGTTCCTCTGGAATGGACTGAGACATCTGGGGGACTCTTGGAATGGTGGCACGACCCTGGAGTTCCTCTCGCCGTTCCTGTTGAGAGGGCCTCCTCTTGAGATGCGACGGGAACGCCGGGAACTCTTTCCCGACGAAGCAGGGATAGGATCCCTCATCTCGAGACACGAGGCTGAAACGGGGCTCCTCTGGATGTGGGCGGGACCCTCGTGTTTCCTCTCGAGTGGAGACGGGTATGTCGGGGAACTTCTTGATTTGCACCAAGGGTGTGAAGGACCCTTTCGAAGTTCCAGAGGTGAGGTGTGAGCAGCCTGGAGACGCCTCAGCGGAAATGGGCCTCATCTCGCCTGGAGGGGAGAACCTCCTGGATTTTCTCGAGTTGCGGCAGGTCTTCTCGAGTTACGACGGGGACCTCAGGGACCCGCTCTGGTGGCCTCAGGAAAGGCCAGTCCCCATGCGAGTTGCTAGGGGCCCTCTCGGGATTCCTCCCCCGTCCATGCCGGGGCTTAAGACCTTGTGTGGAGTCGGGGCCGGAACCTGAGGATTCCTCTCCAGTGTTGCCATGGATCTTGGGGTGCTTCTGAGTCTCCCCAGGGGAGTCAGGCCTCGTCTCGAGTGGGGGCATGCACGTGTGCTTTCCTCCCGAGCTGCAGCAGTAGTGTCACGCTTCCTGTCTCGTGGATCAAGGGATATTTGGCTTTCCCTCGAGGCTGGCCGTCGAGGCTTTCCACGTGGCTTTCCCACAAGGCTGTGCCACGTGCCACCTTGGTGTGATTCGATCCTCGCCGTGAAAGACGAGCCGGTGAAGGGAAAAGAGGATCCTCTGGAATGGACTGAGACATCTGGGAGACTCCTGGAATGGTGGCACGACCCTGGAGTTCCTCTCGCCGTTCCTGTTGAGAGGGCCTCCTCTTGAGATGCGACGCGAAGGCCGGGAAATCTTTCCCGACGAAGCAGGGATAGGATCCCTCATCTCGAGATACGAGGCGGAAACGGGGCTCCTCTGGATGTGGGCGGGTCCCTCGTGATTCCTCTCGAGTGGAGACGGGTATGTCGGGGAACTTCTTGATTTGCACCAAGGGTGTGAAGAACCCTTTCGAAGTTCCAGAGGTGAGGTGTGATCAGCCTCGAGACGCCTCACCGGAAATGGGCCTCATCTCGCCTGGAGGGGAGAACCTCCTGGATTTTCTCGAGTTGCGGCAGGTCTTCTCGAGTTACGACGGGGACCTCAGGGACCCGCTCTGGTGGCCTCAGGAAAGGCCAGTCCCCATGCGAGTTGCTAAGGGACCACTCGGGATTCCTCTCCCGTCCATGCCGGGGCCTCAGTCCTTGTGTGGAATCGGGGCCAGAACCTGAGGATTCCTCTCCAGTGATGCCATGGATCTTGGGGTGCTTCTGAGTCTCCCCAGGGGAGTCAGGCCTCGTCTCGAGTGGGGGCATGCACGTGCGCTTTCCTCCCAAGCTTCAGCAGTAGTGTCACTCTTCCTGTCACTTGGATCAAGGGATCTGTGGCTTTCCCTCGAGGCTATCCCTCGAGGCATTCCCACGAGGCTTTCCCACAGGGCTGTGCCACGTGCCACCTTGGTGTGAGTCGATTCTCTTCGTGAAAGACGAGCCGGTGAAGGGAAAAGAGGTTCCTCTGGAATGGACTGAGACATCTGGGGGACTCTTGGAATGGTGGCACGACCCTGGAGTTTCTCTCGCCGTTCCTGTTGAGAGGGCCTCCTCTTGAGCTGCGACGGGAACGACGGGAACTCTTTCCCGACGAAGCAGGGATAGGATCCCTCATCTCGAGACACGAGGCTGAAACGGGGCTCCTCTGGATGTGGGCGGGACCCTCGTGTTTCCTCTCGAGTGGAGACGGGTATGTCGGGGAACTTCTTGATTTGCACCAAGGGTGTGAAGGACCCTTTCGAAGTTCCAGAGGTGAGGTGTGATCAGCCTCGAGACGCCTCAGCGGAAATGGGCCTCATCTCGCCTGGAGGGGAGAACCTCCTGGATTTTCTCGAGTTGCGGCAGGTCTTCTCGAGTTACGACGGGGACCTCAGGGACCCGCTCTGGTGGCCTCAGGAAAGGCCAGTCCCCATGCGAGTTGCTAGGGGCCCTCTCGGGATTCCTCCCCCGTCCATGCCGGGGCTTAAGACCTTGTGTGGAGTCGGGGCCGGAACCTGAGGATTCCTCTCCAGTGTTGCCATGGATCTTGGGGTGCTTCTGAGTCTCCCCAGGGGAGTCAGGCCTCGTCTCGAGTGGGGGCATGCACGTGTGCTTTCCTCCCGAGCTGCAGCAGTAGTGTCACGCTTCCTGTCTCGTGGATCAAGGGATATTTGGCTTTCCCTCGAGGCTGGCCGTCGAGGCTTTCCACGTGGCTTTCCCACAAGGCTGTGCCACGTGCCACCTTGGTGTGATTCGATCCTCGCCGTGAAAGACGAGCCGGTGAAGGGAAAAGAGGATCCTCTGGAATGGACTGAGACATCTGGGAGACTCCTGGAATGGTGGCACGACCCTGGAGTTCCTCTCGCCGTTCCTGTTGAGAGGGCCTCCTCTTGAGATGCGACGCGAAGGCCGGGAAATCTTTCCCGACGAAGCAGGGATAGGATCCCTCATCTCGAGATACGAGGCGGAAACGGGGCTCCTCTGGATGTGGGCGGGTCCCTCGTGATTCCTCTCGAGTGGAGACGGGTATGTCGGGGAACTTCTTGATTTGCACCAAGGGTGTGAAGAACCCTTTCGAAGTTCCAGAGGTGAGGTGTGATCAGCCTCGAGACGCCTCACCGGAAATGGGCCTCATCTCGCCTGGAGGGGAGAACCTCCTGGATTTTCTCGAGTTGCGGCAGGTCTTCTCGAGTTACGACGGGGACCTCAGGGACCCGCTCTGTTGGCCTCAGGAAAGGCCAGTCCCCATGCGAGTTGCTAAGGGACCACTCGGGATTCCTCTCCCGTCCATGCCGGGGCCTCAGTCCTTGTGTGGAATCGGGGCCAGAACCTGAGGATTCCTCTCCAGTGATGCCATGGATCTTGGGGTGCTTCTGAGTCTCCCCAGGGGAGTCAGGCCTCGTCTCGAGTGGGGGCATGCACGTGCGCTTTCCTCCCAAGCTTCAGCAGTAGTGTCACTCTTCCTGTCACTTGGATCAAGGGATCTGTGGCTTTCCCTCGAGGCTATCCCTCGAGGCATTCCCACGAGGCTTTCCCACAGGGCTGTGCCACGTGCCACCTTGGTGTGAGTCGATTCTCTTCGTGAAAGACGAGCCGGTGAAGGGAAAAGAGGTTCCTCTGGAATGGACTGAGACATCTGGGGGACTCTTGGAATGGTGGCACGACCCTGGAGTTTCTCTCGCCGTTCCTGTTGAGAGGGCCTCCTCTTGAGCTGCGACGGGAACGACGGGAACTCTTTCCCGACGAAGCAGGGATAGGATCCCTCATCTCGAGACACGAGGCTGAAACGGGGCTCCTCTGGATGTGGGCGGGACCCTCGTGTTTCCTCTCGAGTGGAGACGGGTATGTCGGGGAACTTCTTGATTTGCACCAAGGGTGTGAAGGACCCTTTCGAAGTTCCAGAGGTGAGGTGTGATCAGCCTCGAGACGCCTCAGCGGAAATGGGCCTCATCTCGCCTGGAGGGGAGAACCTCCTGGATTTTCTCGAGTTGCGGCAGGTCTTCTCGAGTTACGACGGGGACCTCAGGGACCCGCTCTGGTGGCCTCAGGAAAGGCCAGTCCCCATGCGAGTTGCTAGGGGCCCTCTCGGGATTCCTCCCCCGTCCATGCCGGGGCTTAAGACCTTGTGTGGAGTCGGGGCCGGAACCTGAGGATTCCTCTCCAGTGTTGCCATGGATCTTGGGGTGCTTCTGAGTCTCCCCAGGGGAGTCAGGCCTCGTCTCGAGTGGGGGCATGCACGTGTGCTTTCCTCCCGAGCTGCAGCAGTAGTGTCACGCTTCCTGTCTCGTGGATCAAGGGATATTTGGCTTTCCCTCGAGGCTGGCCGTCGAGGCTTTCCACGTGGCTTTCCAACAAGGCTGTGCCACGTGCCACCTTGGTGTGATTCGATCCTCGCCGTGAAAGACGAGCCGGTGAAGGGAAAAGAGGATCCTCTGGAATGGACTGAGACATCTGGGAGACTCCTGGAATGGTGGCACGACCCTGGAGTTCCTCTCGCCGTTCCTGTTGAGAGGGCCTCCTCTTGAGATGCGACGCGAAGGCCGGGAAATCTTTCCCGACGAAGCAGGGATAGGATCCCTCATCTCTAGATACGAGGCGGAAACGGGGCTCCTCTGGATGTGGGCGGGTCCCTCGTGATTCCTCTCGAGTGGAGACGGGTATGTCGGGGAACTTCTTGATTTGCACCAAGGGTGTGAAGAACCCTTTCGAAGTTCCAGAGGTGAGGTGTGATCAGCCTCGAGACGCCTCAGCGGAAATGGGCCTCATCTCGCCTGGAGGGGAGAACCTCCTGGATTTTCTCGAGTTGCGGCAGGTCTTCTCGAGTTACGACGGGGACCTCAGGGACCCGCTCTGGTGGCCTCAGGAAAGGCCAGTCCCCATGCGAGTTGCTAAGGGACCACTCGGGATTCCTCTCCCGTCCATGCCGGGGCCTCAGTCCTTGTGTGGAGTCGGGGCCGGAACCTGAGGATTCCTCTCCAGTGATGCCATGGACCTTGGGGTGCTTCTGAGTCTCCCCAGGGGAGTCAGGCCTCGTCTCGAGTGGGGGCATGCACGTGCGCTTTCCTCCCAAGCTTCAGCAGTAGTGTCACTCTTCCTGTCACTTGGATCAAGGGATCTGTGGCTTTCCCTCGAGGCTATCCCTCGAGGCATTCCCACGAGGCTTTCCCACAGGGCTGTGCCACGTGCCACCTTGGTGTGAGTCGATCCTCGTCGTGAAAGACGAGCCGGTGAAGGGAAAAGAGGTTCCTCTGGAATGGACTGAGACATCTGGGGGACTCTTGGAATGGTGGCACGACCCTGGAGTTCCTCTCGCCGTTCCTGTTGAGAGGGCCTCCTCTTGAGCTGCGACGGGAACGCCGGGAACTCTTTCCCGACGAAGCAGGGATAGGATCCCTCATCTCGAGATACGAGGCGGAAACGGGGCTCCTCTGGATGTGGGCGGGACCCTCGTGTTTCCTCTCGAGTGGAGACGGGTATGTCGGGGAACTTGTTGATTTGCACCAAGGGTGTGAAGGACCCTTTCGAAGTTCCAGAGGTGAGGTGTGAGCAGCCTGGAGACGCCTCAGCGGAAATGGGCCTCATCTCGCCTGGAGGGGAGAACCTCCTGGATTTTCTCGAGTTGCGGCAGGTCTTCTCGAGTTACGACGGGGACCTCAGGGACCCGCTCTGGTGGCCTCAGGAAAGGCCAGTCCCCATGCGAGTTGCTAGGGGCCCTCTCGGGATTCCTCCCCCGTCCATGCCGGGGCTTAAGACCTTGTGTGGAGTCGGGGCCGGAACCTGAGGATTCCTCTCCAGTGTTGCCATGGATCTTGGGGTGCTTCTGAGTCTCCCCAGGGGAGTCAGGCCTCGTCTCGAGTGGGGGCATGCACGTGTGCTTTCCTCCCGAGCTGCAGCAGTAGTGTCACGCTTCCTGTCTCGTGGATCAAGGGATATTTGGCTTTCCCTCGAGGCTGGCCGTCGAGGCTTTCCACGTGGCTTTCCCACAAGGCTGTGCCACGTGCCACCTTGGTGTGATTCGATCCTCGCCGTGAAAGACGAGCCGGTGAAGAGAAAAGAGGATCCTCTGGAATGGACTGAGACATCTGGGAGACTCCTGGAATGGTGGCACGACCCTGGAGTTCCTCTCGCCGTTCCTGTTGAGAGGGCCTCCTCTTGAGATGCGACGCGAAGGCCGGGAAATCTTTCCCGACGAAGCAGGGATAGGATCCCTCATCTCGAGATACGAGGCGGAAACGGGGCTCCTCTGGATGTGGGCGGGTCCCTCGTGATTCCTCTCGAGTGGAGACGGGTATGTCGGGGAACTTCTTGATTTGCACCAAGGGTGTGAAGAACCCTTTCGAAGTTCCAGAGGTGAGGTGTGATCAGCCTCGAGACGCCTCAGCGGAAATGGGCCTCATCTCGCCTGGAGGGGAGAACCTCCTGGATTTTCTCGAGTTGCGGCAGGTCTTCTCGAGTTACGACGGGGACCTCAGGGACCCGCTCTGGTGGCCTCAGGAAAGGCCAGTCCCCATGCGAGTTGCTAGGGGCCCTCTCGGGATTCCTCTCCCGTCCATGCCGGGGCTTAAGACCTTGTGTGGAGTCGGGGCCGGAACCTGAGGATTCCTCTCCAGTGTTGCCATGGATCTTGGGGTGCTTCTGAGTCTCCCCAGGGGAGTCAGGCCTCGTCTCGAGTGGGGGCATGCACGTGTGCTTTCCTCCCGAGCTGCAGCAGTAGTGTCACGCTTCCTGTCTCGTGGATCAAGGGATATTTGGCTTTCCCTCGAGGCTGGCCGTCGAGGCTTTCCACGTGGCTTTCCCACAAGGCTGTGCCACGTGCCACCTTGGTGTGATTCGATCCTCGCCGTGAAAGACGAGCCGGTGAAGAGAAAAGAGGATCCTCTGGAATGGACTGAGACATCTGGGAGACTCCTGGAATGGTGGCACGACCCTGGAGTTCCTCTCGCCGTTCCTGTTGAGAGGGCCTCCTCTTGAGATGCGACGCGAAGGCCGGGAAATCTTTCCCGACGAAGCAGGGATAGGATCCCTCATCTCGAGATACGAGGCGGAAACGGGGCTCCTCTGGATGTGGGCGGGTCCCTCGTGATTCCTCTCGAGTGGAGACGGGTATGTCGGGGAACTTCTTGATTTGCACCAAGGGTGTGAAGAACCCTTTCGAAGTTCCAGAGGTGAGGTGTGATCAGCCTCGAGACGCCTCAGCGGAAATGGGCCTCATCTCGCCTGGAGGGGAGAACCTCCTGGATTTTCTCGAGTTGCGGCAGGTCTTCTCGAGTTACGACGGGGACCTCAGGGACCCGCTCTGGTGGCCTCAGGAAAGGCCAGTCCCCATGCGAGTTGCTAAGGGACCACTCGGGATTCCTCTCCCGTCCATGCCGGGGCCTCAGTCCTTGTGTGGAGTCGGGGCCGGAACCTGAGGATTCCTCTCCAGTGATGCCATGGATCTTGGGGTGCTTCTGAGTCTCCCCAGGGGAGTCAGGCCTCGTCTCGAGTGGGGGCATGCACGTGCGCTTTCCTCCCAAGCTTCAGCAGTAGTGTCACTGTTCCTGTCACTTGGATCAAGGGATCTGTGGCTTTCCCTCGAGGCTATCCCTCGAGGCATTCCCACGAGGCTTTCCCACAGGGCTGTGCCACGTGCCACCTTGGTGTGAGTCGATCCTCTTCGTGAAAGACGAGCCGGTGAAGGGAAAAGAGGTTCCTCTGGAATGGACTGAGACATCTGGGGGACTCTTGGAATGGTGGCACGACCCTGGAGTTCCTCTCGCCGTTCCTGTTGAGAGGGCCTCCTCTTGAGATGCGACGGGAACGCCGGGAACTCTTTCCCGACGAAGCAGGGATAGGATCCCTCATCTCGAGACACGAGGCTGAAACGGGGCTCCTCTGGATGTGGGCGGGACCCTCGTGTTTCCTCTCGAGTGGAGACGGGTATGTCGGGGAACTTCTTGATTTGCACCAAGGGTGTGAAGGACCCTTTCGAAGTTCCAGAGGTGAGGTGTGAGCAGCCTGGAGACGCCTCAGCGGAAATGGGCCTCATCTCGCCTGGAGGGGAGAACCTCCTGGATTTTCTCGAGTTGCGGCAGGTCTTCTCGAGTTACGACGGGGACCTCAGGGACCCGCTCTGGTGGCCTCAGGAAAGGCCAGTCCCCATGCGAGTTGCTAGGGGCCCTCTCGGGATTCCTCCCCCGTCCATGCCGGGGCTTAAGACCTTGTGTGGAGTCGGGGCCGGAACCTGAGGATTCCTCTCCAGTGTTGCCATGGATCTTGGGGTGCTTCTGAGTCTCCCCAGGGGAGTCAGGCCTCGTCTCGAGTGGGGGCATGCACGTGTGCTTTCCTCCCGAGCTGCAGCAGTAGTGTCACGCTTCCTGTCTCGTGGATCAAGGGATCTGTGGCTTTCCCTCGAGGCTGGCCGTCGAGGCTTTCCACGTGGCTTTCCCACAAGGCTGTGCCACGTGCCACCTTGGTGTGATTCGATCCTCGCCATGAAAGACGAGCCGGTGAAGGGAAAAGAGGATCCTCTGGAATGGACTGAGACATCTGGGAGACTCCTGGAATGGTGGCACGACCCTGGAGTTCCTCTCGCCGTTCCTGTTGAGAGGGCCTCCTCTTGAGATGCGACGCGAAGGCCGGGAAATCTTTCCCGACGAAGCAGGGATAGGATCCCTCATCTCGAGATACGAGGCGGAAACGGGGCTCCTCTGGATGTGGGCGGGTCCCTCGTGATTCCTCTCGAGTGGAGACGGGTATGTCGGGGAACTTCTTGATTTGCACCAAGGGTGTGAAGAACCCTTTCGAAGTTCCAGAGGTGAGGTGTGATCAGCCTCGAGACGCCTCAGCGGAAATGGGCCTCATCTCGCCTGGAGGGGAGAACCTCCTGGATTTTCTCGAGTTGCGGCAGGTCTTCTCGAGTTACGACGGGGACCTCAGGGACCCGCTCTGGTGGCCTCAGGAAAGGCCAGTCCCCATGCGAGTTGCTAAGGGACCACTCGGGATTCCTCTCCCGTCCATGCCGGGGCCTCAGTCCTTGTGTGGAGTCGGGGCCGGAACCTGAGGATTCCTCTCCAGTGATGCCATGGATCTTGGGGTGCTTCTGAGTCTCCCCAGGGGAGTCAGGCCTCGTCTCGAGTGGGGGCATGCACGTGCGCTTTCCTCCCAAGCTTCAGCAGTAGTGTCACTCTTCCTGTCACTTGGATCAAGGGATCTGTGGCTTTCCCTCGGGGCTATCCCTCGAGGCATTCCCACGAGGCTTTCCCACAGGGCTGTGCCACGTGCCACCTTGGTGTGAGTCGATCCTCTTCGTGAAAGACGAGCCGGTGAAGGGAAAAGAGGTTCCTCTGGAATGGACTGAGACATCTGGGGGACTCTTGGAATGGTGGCACGACCCTGGAGTTCCTCTCGCCGTTCCTGTTGAGAGGGCCTCCTCTTGAGATGCGACGGGAACGCCGGGAACTCTTTCCCGACGAAGCAGGGATAGGATCCCTCATCTCGAGACACGAGGCTGAAACGGGGCTCCTCTGGATGTGGGCGGGACCCTCGTGTTTCCTCTCGAGTGGAGACGGGTATGTCGGGGAACTTCTTGATTTGCACCAAGGGTGTGAAGGACCCTTTCGAAGTTCCAGAGGTGAGGTGTGAGCAGCCTGGAGACGCCTCAGCGGAAATGGGCCTCATCTCGCCTGGAGGGGAGAACCTCCTGGATTTTCTCGAGTTGCGGCAGGTCTTCTCGAGTTACGACGGGGACCTCAGGGACCCGCTCTGGTGGCCTCAGGAAAGGCCAGTCCCCATGCGAGTTGCTAGGGGCCCTCTCGGGATTCCTCCCCCGTCCATGCCGGGGCTTAAGACCTTGTGTGGAGTCGGGGCCGGAACCTGAGGATTCCTCTCCAGTGTTGCCATGGATCTTGGGGTGCTTCTGAGTCTCCCCAGGGGAGTCAGGCCTCGTCTCGAGTGGGGGCATGCACGTGTGCTTTCCTCCCGAGCTGCAGCAGTAGTGTCACGCTTCCTGTCTCGTGGATCAAGGGATATTTGGCTTTCCCTCGAGGCTGGCCGTCGAGGCTTTCCACGTGGCTTTCCCACAAGGCTGTGCCACGTGCCACCTTGGTGTGATTCGATCCTCGCCGTGAAAGACGAGCCGGTGAAGGGAAAAGAGGATCCTCTGGAATGGACTGAGACATCTGGGAGACTCCTGGAATGGTGGCACGACCCTGGAGTTCCTCTCGCCGTTCCTGTTGAGAGGGCCTCCTCTTGAGATGCGACGCGAAGGCCGGGAAATCTTTCCCGACGAAGCAGGGATAGGATCCCTCATCTCGAGATACGAGGCGGAAACGGGGCTCCTCTGGATGTGGGCGGGTCCCTCGTGATTCCTCTCGAGTGGAGACGGGTATGTCGGGGAACTTCTTGATTTGCACCAAGGGTGTGAAGAACCCTTTCGAAGTTCCAGAGGTGAGGTGTGATCAGCCTCGAGACGCCTCAGCGGAAATGGGCCTCATCTCGCCTGGAGGGGAGAACCTCCTGGATTTTCTCGAGTTGCGGCAGGTCTTCTCGAGTTACGACGGGGACCTCAGGGACCCGCTCTGGTGGCCTCAGGAAAGGCCAGTCCCCATGCGAGTTGCTAAGGGACCACTCGGGATTCCTCTCCCGTCCATGCCGGGGCCTCAGTCCTTGTGTGGAGTCGGGGCCGGAACCTGAGGATTCCTCTCCAGTGATGCCATGGATCTTGGGGTGCTTCTGAGTCTCCCCAGGGGAGTCAGGCCTCGTCTCGAGTGGGGGCATGCACGTGCGCTTTCCTCCCAAGCTTCAGCAGTAGTGTCACTCTTCCTGTCACTTGGATCAAGGGATCTGTGGCTTTCCCTCGAGGCTATCCCTCGAGGCATTCCCACGAGGCTTTCCCACAGGGCTGTGCCACGTGCCACCTTGGTGTGAGTCGATCCTCGGCGTGAAAGACGAGCCGGTGAAGGGAAAAGAGGTTCCTCTGGAATGGACTGAGACATCTGGGGGACTCTTGGAATGGTGGCACGACCCTGGAGTTCCTCTCGCCGTTCCTGTTGAGAGGGCCTCCTCTTGAGATGCGACGGGAACGCCGGGAACTCTTTCCCGACGAAGCAGGGATAGGATCCCTCATCTCGAGACACGAGGCTGAAACGGGGCTCCTCTGGATGTGGGCGGGACCCTCGTGTTTCCTCTCGAGTGGAGACGGGTATGTCGGGGAACTTCTTGATTTGCACCAAGGGTGTGAAGGACCCTTTCGAAGTTCCAGAGGTGAGGTGTGAGCAGCCTGGAGACGCCTCAGCGGAAATGGGCCTCATCTCGCCTGGAGGGGAGAACCTCCTGGATTTTCTCGAGTTGCGGCAGGTCTTCTCGAGTTACGACGGGGACCTCAGGGACCCGCTCTGGTGGCCTCAGGAAAGGCCAGTCCCCATGCGAGTTGCTAGGGGCCCTCTCGGGATTCCTCCCCCGTCCATGCCGGGGCTTAAGACCTTGTGTGGAGTCGGGGCCGGAACCTGAGGATTCCTCTCCAGTGTTGCCATGGATCTTGGGGTGCTTCTGAGTCTCCCCAGGGGAGTCAGGCCTCGTCTCGAGTGGGGGCATGCACGTGTGCTTTCCTCCCGAGCTGCAGCAGTAGTGTCACGCTTCCTGTCTCGTGGATCAAGGGATATTTGGCTTTCCCTCGAGGCTGGCCGTCGAGGCTTTCCACGTGGCTTTCCCACAAGGCTGTGCCACGTGCCACCTTGGTGTGATTCGATCCTCGCCGTGAAAGACGAGCCGGTGAAGGGAAAAGAGGATCCTCTGGAATGGACTGAGACATCTGGGAGACTCCTGGAATGGTGGCACGACCCTGGAGTTCCTCTCGCCGTTCCTGTTGAGAGGGCCTCCTCTTGAGATGCGACGCGAAGGCCGGGAAATCTTTCCCGACGAAGCAGGGATAGGATCCCTCATCTCGAGATACGAGGCGGAAACGGGGCTCCTCTGGATGTGGGCGGGTCCCTCGTGATTCCTCTCGAGTGGAGACGGGTATGTCGGGGAACTTCTTGATTTGCACCAAGGGTGTGAAGAACCCTTTCGAAGTTCCAGAGGTGAGGTGTGATCAGCCTCGAGACGCCTCACCGGAAATGGGCCTCATCTCGCCTGGAGGGGAGAACCTCCTGGATTTTCTCGAGTTGCGGCAGGTCTTCTCGAGTTACGACGGGGACCTCAGGGACCCGCTCTGGTGGCCTCAGGAAAGGCCAGTCCCCATGCGAGTTGCTAAGGGACCACTCGGGATTCCTCTCCCGTCCATGCCGGGGCCTCAGTCCTTGTGTGGAATCGGGGCCAGAACCTGAGGATTCCTCTCCAGTGATGCCATGGATCTTGGGGTGCTTCTGAGTCTCCCCAGGGGAGTCAGGCCTCGTCTCGAGTGGGGGCATGCACGTGCGCTTTCCTCCCAAGCTTCAGCAGTAGTGTCACTCTTCCTGTCACTTGGATCAAGGGATCTGTGGCTTTCCCTCGAGGCTATCCCTCGAGGCATTCCCACGAGGCTTTCCCACAGGGCTGTGCCACGTGCCACCTTGGTGTGAGTCGATTCTCTTCGTGAAAGACGAGCCGGTGAAGGGAAAAGAGGTTCCTCTGGAATGGACTGAGACATCTGGGGGACTCTTGGAATGGTGGCACGACCCTGGAGTTTCTCTCGCCGTTCCTGTTGAGAGGGCCTCCTCTTGAGCTGCGACGGGAACGACGGGAACTCTTTCCCGACGAAGCAGGGATAGGATCCCTCATCTCGAGACACGAGGCTGAAACGGGGCTCCTCTGGATGTGGGCGGGACCCTCGTGTTTCCTCTCGAGTGGAGACGGGTATGTCGGGGAACTTCTTGATTTGCACCAAGGGTGTGAAGGACCCTTTCGAAGTTCCAGAGGTGAGGTGTGATCAGCCTCGAGACGCCTCAGCGGAAATGGGCCTCATCTCGCCTGGAGGGGAGAACCTCCTGGATTTTCTCGAGTTGCGGCAGGTCTTCTCGAGTTACGACGGGGACCTCAGGGACCCGCTCTGGTGGCCTCAGGAAAGGCCAGTCCCCATGCGAGTTGCTAGGGGCCCTCTCGGGATTCCTCCCCCGTCCATGCCGGGGCTTAAGACCTTGTGTGGAGTCGGGGCCGGAACCTGAGGATTCCTCTCCAGTGTTGCCATGGATCTTGGGGTGCTTCTGAGTCTCCCCAGGGGAGTCAGGCCTCGTCTCGAGTGGGGGCATGCACGTGTGCTTTCCTCCCGAGCTGCAGCAGTAGTGTCACGCTTCCTGTCTCGTGGATCAAGGGATATTTGGCTTTCCCTCGAGGCTGGCCGTCGAGGCTTTCCACGTGGCTTTCCAACAAGGCTGTGCCACGTGCCACCTTGGTGTGATTCGATCCTCGCCGTGAAAGACGAGCCGGTGAAGGGAAAAGAGGATCCTCTGGAATGGACTGAGACATCTGGGAGACTCCTGGAATGGTGGCACGACCCTGGAGTTCCTCTCGCCGTTCCTGTTGAGAGGGCCTCCTCTTGAGATGCGACGCGAAGGCCGGGAAATCTTTCCCGACGAAGCAGGGATAGGATCCCTCATCTCTAGATACGAGGCGGAAACGGGGCTCCTCTGGATGTGGGCGGGTCCCTCGTGATTCCTCTCGAGTGGAGACGGGTATGTCGGGGAACTTCTTGATTTGCACCAAGGGTGTGAAGAACCCTTTCGAAGTTCCAGAGGTGAGGTGTGATCAGCCTCGAGACGCCTCAGCGGAAATGGGCCTCATCTCGCCTGGAGGGGAGAACCTCCTGGATTTTCTCGAGTTGCGGCAGGTCTTCTCGAGTTACGACGGGGACCTCAGGGACCCGCTCTGGTGGCCTCAGGAAAGGCCAGTCCCCATGCGAGTTGCTAAGGGACCACTCGGGATTCCTCTCCCGTCCATGCCGGGGCCTCAGTCCTTGTGTGGAGTCGGGGCCGGAACCTGAGGATTCCTCTCCAGTGATGCCATGGACCTTGGGGTGCTTCTGAGTCTCCCCAGGGGAGTCAGGCCTCGTCTCGGGTGGGGGCATGCACGTGCGCTTTCCTCCCAAGCTTCAGCAGTAGTGTCACTCTTCCTGTCTCGTGGATCAAGGGATCTGTGGCTTTCCCTCGAGGCTATCCCTCGAGGCATTCCCACGAGGCTTTCCCACAAGGCTGTGCCACGTGCCACCTTGGTGTGATTCGATCCTCGCCGTGAAAGACGAGCCGGTGAAGGGAAAAGAGGATCCTCTGGAATGGACTGAGACATCTGGGAGACTCCTGGAATGGTGGCACGACCCTGGAGTTCCTCTCGCCGTTCCTGTTGAGAGGGCCTCCTCTTGAGATGCGACGCGAAGGCCGGGAAATCTTTCCCGACGAAGCAGGGATAGGATCCCTCATCTCGAGATACGAGGCGGAAACGGGGCTCCTCTGGATGTGGGCGGGTCCCTCGTGATTCCTCTCGAGTGGAGACGGGTATGTCGGGGAACTTCTTGATTTGCACCAAGGGTGTGAAGAACCCTTTCGAAGTTCCAGAGGTGAGGTGTGATCAGCCTCGAGACGCCTCAGCGGAAATGGGCTTCATCTCGCCTGGAGGGGAGAACCTCCTGGATTTTCTCGAGTTGCGGCAGGTCTTCTCGAGTTACGACGGGGACCTCAGGGACCCGCTCTGGTGGCCTCAGGAAAGGCCAGTCCCCATGCGAGTTGCTAGGGGCCCTCTCGGGATTCCTCCCCCGTCCATGCCGGGGCTTAAGACTTTGTGTGGAGTCGGGGCCGGAACCTGAGGATTCCTCTCCAGTGTTGCCATGGATCTTGGGGTGCTTCTGAGTCTCCCCAGGGGAGTCAGGCCTCGTCTCGAGTGGGGGCATGCACGTGTGCTTTCCTCCCGAACTGCAGCAGTAGTGTCTCGCTTCCTGTCTCGTGGATCAAGGGATATTTGGCTTTCCCTCGAGGCTGGCCGTCGAGGCTTTCCACGTGGCTTTCCCACAAGGCTGTGCCACGTGCCACCTTGGTGTGATTCGATCCTCGCCGTGAAAGACGAGCCGGTGAAGGGAAAAGAGGATCCTCTGGAATGGACTGAGACATCTGGGAGACTCCTGGAATGGTGGCACGACCCTGGAGTTCCTCTCGCCGTTCCTGTTGAGAGGGCCTCCTCTTGAGATGCGACGCGAAGGCCGGGAAATCTTTCCCGACGAAGCAGGGATAGGATCCCTCATCTCGACCTACGAGGCGGAAACGGGGCTCCTCTGGATGTGGGCGGGTCCCTCGTGATTCCTCTCGAGTGGAGACGGGTATGTCGGGGAACTTCTTGATTTGCACCAAGGGTGTGAAGAACCCTTTCGAAGTTCCAGAGGTGAGGTGTGATCAGCCTCGAGACGCCTCAGCGGAAATGGGCCTCATCTCGCCTGGAGGGGAGAACCTCCTGGATTTTCTCGAGTTGTGGCAGGTCTTCTCGAGTTACGACGGGGACCTCAGGGACCCGCTCTGGTGGCCTCAGGAAAGGCCAGTCCCCATGCGAGTTGCTAAGGGACCACTCGGGATTCCTCTCCCGTCCATGCCGGGGCCTCAGTCCTTGTGTGGAGTCGGGGCCGGAACCTGAGGATTCCTCTCCAGTGATGCCATGGATCTTGGGGTGCTTCTGAGTCTCCCCAGGGGAGTCAGGCCTCGTCTCGAGTGGGGGCATGCACGTGCGCTTTCCTCCCAAGCTTCAGCAGTAGTGTCACTCTTCCTGTCACTTGGATCAAGGGATCTGTGGCTTTCCCTCGAGGCTATCCCTCGAGGCATTCCCACGAGGCTTTCCCACAGGGCTGTGCCACGTGCCACCTTGGTGTGAGTCGATCCTCGTCGTGAAAGACGAGCCGGTGAAGGGAAAAGAGGTTCCTCTGGAATGGACTGAGACATCTGGGGGACTCTTGGAATGGTGGCACGACCCTGGAGTTCCTCTCGCCGTTCCTGTTGAGAGGGCCTCCTCTTGAGCTGCGACGGGAACGCCGGGAACTCTTTCCCGACGAAGCAGGGATAGGATCCCTCATCTCGAGATACGAGGCGGAAACGGGGCTCCTCTGGATGTGGGCGGGACCCTCGTGTTTCCTCTCGAGTGGAGACGGGTATGTCGGGGAACTTGTTGATTTGCACCAAGGGTGTGAAGGACCCTTTCGAAGTTCCAGAGGTGAGGTGTGAGCAGCCTGGAGACGCCTCAGCGGAAATGGGCCTCATCTCGCCTGGAGGGGAGAACCTCCTGGATTTTCTCGAGTTGCGGCAGGTCTTCTCGAGTTACGACGGGGACCTCAGGGACCCGCTCTGGTGGCCTCAGGAAAGGCCAGTCCCCATGCGAGTTGCTAGGGGCCCTCTCGGGATTCCTCCCCCGTCCATGCCGGGGCTTAAGACCTTGTGTGGAGTCGGGGCCGGAACCTGAGGATTCCTCTCCAGTGTTGCCATGGATCTTGGGGTGCTTCTGAGTCTCCCCAGGGGAGTCAGGCCTCGTCTCGAGTGGGGGCATGCACGTGTGCTTTCCTCCCGAGCTGCAGCAGTAGTGTCACGCTTCCTGTCTCGTGGATCAAGGGATATTTGGCTTTCCCTCGAGGCTGGCCGTCGAGGCTTTCCACGTGGCTTTCCCACAAGGCTGTGCCACGTGCCACCTTGGTGTGATTCGATCCTCGCCGTGAAAGACGAGCCGGTGAAGAGAAAAGAGGATCCTCTGGAATGGACTGAGACATCTGGGAGACTCCTGGAATGGTGGCACGACCCTGGAGTTCCTCTCGCCGTTCCTGTTGAGAGGGCCTCCTCTTGAGATGCGACGCGAAGGCCGGGAAATCTTTCCCGACGAAGCAGGGATAGGATCCCTCATCTCGAGATACGAGGCGGAAACGGGGCTCCTCTGGATGTGGGCGGGTCCCTCGTGATTCCTCTCGAGTGGAGACGGGTATGTCGGGGAACTTCTTGATTTGCACCAAGGGTGTGAAGAACCCTTTCGAAGTTCCAGAGGTGAGGTGTGATCAGCCTCGAGACGCCTCAGCGGAAATGGGCCTCATCTCGCCTGGAGGGGAGAACCTCCTGGATTTTCTCGAGTTGCGGCAGGTCTTCTCGAGTTACGACGGGGACCTCAGGGACCCGCTCTGGTGGCCTCAGGAAAGGCCAGTCCCCATGCGAGTTGCTAGGGGCCCTCTCGGGATTCCTCTCCCGTCCATGCCGGGGCTTAAGACCTTGTGTGGAGTCGGGGCCGGAACCTGAGGATTCCTCTCCAGTGTTGCCATGGATCTTGGGGTGCTTCTGAGTCTCCCCAGGGGAGTCAGGCCTCGTCTCGAGTGGGGGCATGCACGTGTGCTTTCCTCCCGAGCTGCAGCAGTAGTGTCACGCTTCCTGTCTCGTGGATCAAGGGATATTTGGCTTTCCCTCGAGGCTGGCCGTCGAGGCTTTCCACGTGGCTTTCCCACAAGGCTGTGCCACGTGCCACCTTGGTGTGATTCGATCCTCGCCGTGAAAGACGAGCCGGTGAAGAGAAAAGAGGATCCTCTGGAATGGACTGAGACATCTGGGAGACTCCTGGAATGGTGGCACGACCCTGGAGTTCCTCTCGCCGTTCCTGTTGAGAGGGCCTCCTCTTGAGATGCGACGCGAAGGCCGGGAAATCTTTCCCGACGAAGCAGGGATAGGATCCCTCATCTCGAGATACGAGGCGGAAACGGGGCTCCTCTGGATGTGGGCGGGTCCCTCGTGATTCCTCTCGAGTGGAGACGGGTATGTCGGGGAACTTCTTGATTTGCACCAAGGGTGTGAAGAACCCTTTCGAAGTTCCAGAGGTGAGGTGTGATCAGCCTCGAGACGCCTCAGCGGAAATGGGCCTCATCTCGCCTGGAGGGGAGAACCTCCTGGATTTTCTCGAGTTGCGGCAGGTCTTCTCGAGTTACGACGGGGACCTCAGGGACCCGCTCTGGTGGCCTCAGGAAAGGCCAGTCCCCATGCGAGTTGCTAAGGGACCACTCGGGATTCCTCTCCCGTCCATGCCGGGGCCTCAGTCCTTGTGTGGAGTCGGGGCCGGAACCTGAGGATTCCTCTCCAGTGATGCCATGGATCTTGGGGTGCTTCTGAGTCTCCCCAGGGGAGTCAGGCCTCGTCTCGAGTGGGGGCATGCACGTGCGCTTTCCTCCCAAGCTTCAGCAGTAGTGTCACTGTTCCTGTCACTTGGATCAAGGGATCTGTGGCTTTCCCTCGAGGCTATCCCTCGAGGCATTCCCACGAGGCTTTCCCACAGGGCTGTGCCACGTGCCACCTTGGTGTGAGTCGATCCTCGGCGTGAAAGACGAGCCGGTGAAGGGAAAAGAGGTTCCTCTGGAATGGACTGAGACATCTGGGGGACTCTTGGAATGGTGGCACGACCCTGGAGTTCCTCTCGCCGTTCCTGTTGAGAGGGCCTCCTCTTGAGATGCGACGGGAACGCCGGGAACTCTTTCCCGACGAAGCAGGGATAGGATCCCTCATCTCGAGACACGAGGCTGAAACGGGGCTCCTCTGGATGTGGGCGGGACCCTCGTGTTTCCTCTCGAGTGGAGACGGGTATGTCGGGGAACTTCTTGATTTGCACCAAGGGTGTGAAGGACCCTTTCGAAGTTCCAGAGGTGAGGTGTGAGCAGCCTGGAGACGCCTCAGCGGAAATGGGCCTCATCTCGCCTGGAGGGGAGAACCTCCTGGATTTTCTCGAGTTGCGGCAGGTCTTCTCGAGTTACGACGGGGACCTCAGGGACCCGCTCTGGTGGCCTCAGGAAAGGCCAGTCCCCATGCGAGTTGCTAGGGGCCCTCTCGGGATTCCTCCCCCGTCCATGCCGGGGCTTAAGACCTTGTGTGGAGTCGGGGCCGGAACCTGAGGATTCCTCTCCAGTGTTGCCATGGATCTTGGGGTGCTTCTGAGTCTCCCCAGGGGAGTCAGGCCTCGTCTCGAGTGGGGGCATGCACGTGTGCTTTCCTCCCGAGCTGCAGCAGTAGTGTCACGCTTCCTGTCTCGTGGATCAAGGGATATTTGGCTTTCCCTCGAGGCTGGCCGTCGAGGCTTTCCACGTGGCTTTCCCACAAGGCTGTGCCACGTGCCACCTTGGTGTGATTCGATCCTCGCCGTGAAAGACGAGCCGGTGAAGGGAAAAGAGGATCCTCTGGAATGGACTGAGACATCTGAGAGACTCCTGGAATGGTGGCACGACCCTGGAGTTCCTCTCGCCGTTCCTGTTGAGAGGGCCTCCTCTTGAAATGCGACGCGAAGGCCGGGAAATCTTTCCCGACGAAGCAGGGATAGGATCCCTCATCTCTAGATACGAGGCGGAAACGGGGCTCCTCTGGATGTGGGCGGGTCCCTCGTGATTCCTCTCGAGTGGAGACGGGTATGTCGGGGAACTTCTTGATTTGCACCAAGGGTGTGAAGAACCCTTTCGAAGTTCCAGAGGTGAGGTGTGATCAGCCTCGAGACGCCTCAGCGGAAATGGGCCTCATCTCGCCTGGAGGGGAGAACCTCCTGGATTTTCTCGAGTTGCGGCAGGTCTTCTCGAGTTACGACGGGGACCTCAGGGACCCGCTCTGGTGGCCTCAGGAAAGGCCAGTCCCCATGCGAGTTGCTAAGGGACCACTCGGGATTCCTCTCCCGTCCATGCCGGGGCCTCAGTCCTTGTGTGGAGTCGGGGCCGGAACCTGAGGATTCCTCTCCAGTGATGCCATGGACCTTGGGGTGCTTCTGAGTCTCCCCAGGGGAGTCAGGCCTCGTCTCGAGTGGGGGCATGCACGTGCGCTTTCCTCCCAAGCTTCAGCAGTAGTGTCACTCTTCCTGTCTCGTGGATCAAGGGATCTGTGGCTTTCCCTCGAGGCTATCCCTCGAGGCATTCCCACGAGGCTTTCCCACAGGGCTGTGCCACGTGCCACCTTGGTGTGAGTCGATCCTCGGCGTGAAAGACGAGCCGGTGAAGGGAAAAGAGGTTCCTCTGGAATGGACTGAGTCATCTGGGGGACTCTTGGAATGGTGGCACGACCCTGGAGTTCCTCTCGCCGTTCCTGTTGAGAGGGCCTCCTCTTGAGATGCGACGGGAACGCCGGGAACTCTTTCCCGACGAAGCAGGGATAGGATCCCTCATCTCGAGACACGAGGCTGAAACGGGGCTCCTCTGGATGTGGGCGGGACCCTCGTGTTTCCTCTCGAGTGGAGACGGGTATGTCGGGGAACTTCTTGATTTGCACCAAGGGTGTGAAGGACCCTTTCGAAGTTCCAGAGGTGAGGTGTGAGCAGCCTGGAGACGCCTCAGCGGAAATGGGCCTCATCTCGCCTGGAGGGGAGAACCTCCTGGATTTTCTCGAGTTGCGGCAGGTCTTCTCGAGTTACGACGGGGACCTCAGGGACCCGCTCTGGTGGCCTCAGGAAAGGCCAGTCCCCATGCGAGTTGCTAGGGGCCCTCTCGGGATTCCTCCCCCGTCCATGCCGGGGCTTAAGACCTTGTGTGGAGTCGGGGCCGGAACCTGAGGATTCCTCTCCAGTGTTGCCATGGATCTTGGGGTGCTTCTGAGTCTCCCCAGGGGAGTCAGGCCTCGTCTCGAGTGGGGGCATGCACGTGTGCTTTCCTCCCGAGCTGCAGCAGTAGTGTCACGCTTCCTGTCTCGTGGATCAAGGGATATTTGGCTTTCCCTCGAGGCTGGCCATCGAGGCTTTCCACGTGGCTTTCCCACAAGGCTGTGCCACGTGCCACCTTGGTGTGATTCGATCCTCGCCGTGAAAGACGAGCCGGTGAAGGGAAAAGAGGATCCTCTGGAATGGACTGAGACATCTGGGAGACTCCTGGAATGGTGGCACGACCCTGGAGTTCCTCTCGCCGTTCCTGTTGAGAGGGCCTCCTCTTGAGATGCGACGCGAAGGCCGGGAAATCTTTCCCGACGAAGCAGGGATAGGATCCCTCATCTCGAGATACGAGGCGGAAACGGGGCTCCTCTGGATGTGGGCGGGTCCCTCGTGATTCCTCTCGAGTGGAGACGGGTATGTCGGGGAACTTCTTGATTTGCACCAAGGGTGTGAAGGACCCTTTCGAAGTTCCAGAGGTGAGGTGTGAGCAGCCTGGAGACGCCTCAGCGCAAATGGGCCTCATCTCGCCTGGAGGGGAGAACCTCCTGGATTTTCTCGAGTTGCGGCAGGTCTTCTCGAGTTACGACGGGGACCTCAGGGACCCGCTCTGGTGGCCTCAGGAAAGGCCAGTCCCCATGCGAGTTGCTAGGGGCCCTCTCGGGATTCCTCCCCCGTCCATGCCGGGGCTTAAGACCTTGTGTGGAGTCGGGGCCGGAACCTGAGGATTCGTCTCCAGTGTTGCCATGGATCTTGGGGTGCTTCTGAGTCTCCCCAGGGGAGTCAGGCCTCGTCTCGAGTGGGGGCATGCACGTGTGCTTTCCTCCCGAGCTGCAGCAGTAGTGTCACGCTTCCTGTCTCGTGGATCAAGGGATATTTGGCTTTCCCTCGAGGCTGGCCGTCGAGGCTTTCCACGTGGCTTTCCCACAAGGCTGTGCCACGTGCCACCTTGGTGTGATTCGATCCTCGCCGTGAAAGACGAGCCGGTGAAGGGAAAAGAGGATCCTCTGGAATGGACTGAGACATCTGGGAGACTCCTGGAATGGTGGCACGACCCTGGAGTTCCTCTCGCCGTTCCTGTTGAGAGGGCCTCCTCTTGAGATGCGACGCGAAGGCCGGGAAATCTTTCCCGACGAAGCAGGGATAGGATCCCTCATCTCGAGATACGAGGCGGAAACGGGGCTCCTCTGGATGTGGGCGGGTCCCTCGTGATTCCTCTCGAGTGGAGACGGGTATGTCGGGGAACTTCTTGATTTGCACCAAGGGTGTGAAGAACCCTTTCGAAGTTCCAGAGGTGAGGTGTGATCAGCCTCGAGACGCCTCAGCGGAAATGGGCTTCATCTCGCCTGGAGGGGAGAACCTCCTGGATTTTCTCGAGTTGCGGCAGGTCTTCTCGAGTTACGACGGGGACCTCAGGGACCCGCTCTGGTGGCCTCAGGAAAGGCCAGTCCCCATGCGAGTTGCTAGGGGCCCTCTCGGGATTCCTCCCCCGTCCATGCCGGGGCTTAAGACTTTGTGTGGAGTCGGGGCCGGAACCTGAGGATTCCTCTCCAGTGTTGCCATGGATCTTGGGGTGCTTCTGAGTCTCCCCAGGGGAGTCAGGCCTCGTCTCGAGTGGGGGCATGCACGTGTGCTTTCCTCCCGAACTGCAGCAGTAGTGTCTCGCTTCCTGTCTCGTGGATCAAGGGATATTTGGCTTTCCCTCGAGGCTGGCCGTCGAGGCTTTCCACGTGGCTTTCCCACAAGGCTGTGCCACGTGCCACCTTGCTGTGAGTCGATCCTCGCCGTGAAAGACGAGCCGGTGAAGGGAAAAGAGGATCCTCTGGAATGGACTGAGACATCTGGGAGACTCCTGGAATGGTGGCACGACCCTGGAGTTCCTCTCGCCGTTCCTGTTGAGAGGGCCTCCTCTTGAGATGCGACGCGAAGGCCGGGAAATCTTTCCCGACGAAGCAGGGATAGGATCCCTCATCTCGAGATACGAGGCGGAAACGGGGCTCCTCTGGATGTGGGCGGGTCCCTCGTGATTCCTCTCGAGTGGAGACGGGTATGTCGGGGAACTTCTTGATTTGCACCAAGGGTGTGAAGAACCCTTTCGAAGTTCCAGAGGTGAGGTGTGATCAGCCTCGAGACGCCTCAGCGGAAATGGGCCTCATCTCGCCTGGAGGGGAGAACCTCCTGGATTTTCTCGAGTTGCGGCAGGTCTTCTCGAGTTACGACGGGGACCTCAGGGACCCGCTCTGGTGGCCTCAGGAAAGGCCAGTCCCCATGCGAGTTGCTAGGGGCCCTCTCGGGATTCCTCTCCCGTCCATGCCGGGGCTTAAGACCTTGTGTGGAGTCGGGGCCGGAACCTGAGGATTCCTCTCCAGTGTTGCCATGGATCTTGGGGTGCTTCTGAGTCTCCCCAGGGGAGTCAGGCCTCGTCTCGAGTGGGGGCATGCACGTGTGCTTTCCTCCCGAGCTGCAGCAGTAGTGTCACGCTTCCTGTCTCGTGGATCAAGGGATATTTGGCTTTCCCTCGAGGCTGGCCGTCGAGGCTTTCCACGTGGCTTTCCCACAAGGCTGTGCCACGTGCCACCTTGGTGTGATTCGATCCTCGCCGTGAAAGACGAGCCGGTGAAGAGAAAAGAGGATCCTCTGGAATGGACTGAGACATCTGGGAGACTCCTGGAATGGTGGCACGACCCTGGAGTTCCTCTCGCCGTTCCTGTTGAGAGGGCCTCCTCTTGAGATGCGACGCGAAGGCCGGGAAATCTTTCCCGACGAAGCAGGGATAGGATCCCTCATCTCGAGATACGAGGCGGAAACGGGGCTCCTCTGGATGTGGGCGGGTCCCTCGTGATTCCTCTCGAGTGGAGACGGGTATGTCGGGGAACTTCTTGATTTGCACCAAGGGTGTGAAGAACCCTTTCGAAGTTCCAGAGGTGAGGTGTGATCAGCCTCGAGACGCCTCAGCGGAAATGGGCCTCATCTCGCCTGGAGGGGAGAACCTCCTGGATTTTCTC
The DNA here is from genome assembly GCF_023091745.1 of Budorcas taxicolor. Taxonomy (NCBI): domain Eukaryota; kingdom Metazoa; phylum Chordata; class Mammalia; order Artiodactyla; family Bovidae; genus Budorcas; species Budorcas taxicolor. Next base: position 125,782 of record NW_026291880.1, read on the forward strand.
GAGTTGCGGCAGGTCTTCTCGAGTTACGACGGGGACCTCAGGGACCCGCTCTGGTGGCCTCAGGAAAGGCCAGTCCCCATGCGAGTTGCTAAGGGACCACTCGGGATTCCTCTCCCGTCCATGCCGGGGCCTCAGTCCTTGTGTGGAGTCGGGGCCGGAACCTGAGGATTCCTCTCCAGTGATGCCATGGATCTTGGGGTGCTTCTGAGTCTCCCCAGGGGAGTCAGGCCTCGTCTCGAGTGGGGGCATGCACGTGCGCTTTCCTCCCAAGCTTCAGCAGTAGTGTCACTGTTCCTGTCACTTGGATCAAGGGATCTGTGGCTTCCCTCGAGGCTATCCCTCGAGGCATTCCCACGAGGCTTTCCCACAGGGCTGTGCCACGTGCCACCTTGGTGTGAGTCGATCCTCTTCGTGAAAGACGAGCCGGTGAAGGGAAAAGAGGTTCCTCTGGAATGGACTGAGACATCTGGGGGACTCTTGGAATGGTGGCACGACCCTGGAGTTCCTCTCGCCGTTCCTGTTGAGAGGGCCTCCTCTTGAGATGCGACGGGAACGCCGGGAACTCTTTCCCGACGAAGCAGGGATAGGATCCCTCATCTCGAGACACGAGGCTGAAACGGGGCTCCTCTGGATGTGGGCGGGACCCTCGTGTTTCCTCTCGAGTGGAGACGGGTATGTCGGGGAACTTCTTGATTTGCACCAAGGGTGTGAAGGACCCTTTCGAAGTTCCAGAGGTGAGGTGTGAGCAGCCTGGAGACGCCTCAGCGGAAATGGGCCTCATCTCGCCTGGAGGGGAGAACCTCCTGGATTTTCTCGAGTTGCGGCAGGTCTTCTCGAGTTACGACGGGGACCTCAGGGACCCGCTCTGGTGGCCTCAGGAAAGGCCAGTCCCCATGCGAGTTGCTAAGGGACCACTCGGGATTCCTCTCCCGTCCATGCCGGGGCCTCAGTCCTTGTGTGGAGTCGGGGCCGGAACCTGAGGATTCCTCTCCAGTGATGCCATGGACCTTGGGGTGCTTCTGAGTCTCCCCAGGGGAGTCAGGCCTCGTCTCGAGTGGGGGCATGCACGTGCGCTTTCCTCCCAAGCTTCAGCAGTAGTGTCACTCTTCCTGTCTCGTGGATCAAGGGATCTGTGGCTTTCCCTCGAGGCTATCCCTCGAGGCATTCCCACGAGGCTTTCCCACAGGGCTGTGCCACGTGCCACCTTGGTGTGAGTCGATCCTCGGCGTGAAAGACGAGCCGGTGAAGGGAAAAGAGGTTCCTCTGGAATGGACTGAGACATCTGGGGGACTCTTGGAATGGTGGCACGACCCTGGAGTTCCTCTCGCCGTTCCTGTTGAGAGGGCCTCCTCTTGAGATGCGACGGGAACGCCGGGAACTCTTTCCCGACGAAGCAGGGATAGGATCCCTCATCTCGAGACACGAGGCTGAAACGGGGCTCCTCTGGATGTGGGCGGGACCCTCGTGTTTCCTCTCGAGTGGAGACGGGTATGTCGGGGAACTTCTTGATTTGCACCAAGGGTGTGAAGGACCCTTTCGAAGTTCCAGAGGTGAGGTGTGAGCAGCCTGGAGACGCCTCAGCGGAAATGGGCCTCATCTCGCCTGGAGGGGAGAACCTCCTGGATTTTCTCGAGTTGCGGCAGGTCTTCTCGAGTTACGACGGGGACCTCAGGGACCCGCTCTGGTGGCCTCAGGAAAGGCCAGTCCCCATGCGAGTTGCTAGGGGCCCTCTCGGGATTCCTCCCCCGTCCATGCCGGGGCTTAAGACCTTGTGTGGAGTCGGGGCCGGAACCTGAGGATTCCTCTCCAGTGTTGCCATGGATCTTGGGGTGCTTCTGAGTCTCCCCAGGGGAGTCAGGCCTCGTCTCGAGTGGGGGCATGCACGTGTGCTTTCCTCCCGAGCTGCAGCAGTAGTGTCACGCTTCCTGTCTCGTGGATCAAGGGATATTTGGCTTTCCCTCGAGGCTGGCCATCGAGGCTTTCCACGTGGCTTTCCCACAAGGCTGTGCCACGTGCCACCTTGGTGTGATTCGATCCTCGCCGTGAAAGACGAGCCGGTGAAGGGAAAAGAGGATCCTCTGGAATGGACTGAGACATCTGGGAGACTCCTGGAATGGTGGCACGACCCTGGAGTTCCTCTCGCCGTTCCTGTTGAGAGGGCCTCCTCTTGAGATACGACGCGAAGGCCGGGAAATCTTTCCCGACGAAGCAGGGATAGGATCCCTCATCTCGAGATACGAGGCGGAAACGGGGCTCCTCTGGATGTGGGCGGGTCCCTCGTGATTCCTCTCGAGTGGAGACGGGTATGTCGGGGAACTTCTTGATTTGCACCAAGGGTGTGAAGGACCCTTTCGAAGTTCCAGAGGTGAGGTGTGAGCAGCCTGGAGACGCCTCAGCGCAAATGGGCCTCATCTCGCCTGGAGGGGAGAACCTCCTGGATTTTCTCGAGTTGCGGCAGGTCTTCTCGAGTTACGACGGGGACCTCAGGGACCCGCTCTGGTGGCCTCAGGAAAGGCCAGTCCCCATGCGAGTTGCTAGGGGCCCTCTCGGGATTCCTACCCCGTCCATGCCGGGGCTTAAGACTTTGTGTGGAGTCGGGGCCGGAACCTGAGGATTCCTCTCCAGTGTTGCCATGGATCTTGGGGTGCTTCTGAGTCTCCCCAGGGGAGTCAGGCCTCGTCTCGAGTGGGGGCATGCACGTGTGCTTTCCTCCCGAGCTGCAGCAGTAGTGTCTCGCTTCCTGTCTCGTGGATCAAGGGATATTTGGCTTTCCCTCGAGGCTGGCCGTCGAGGCTTTCCACGTGGCTTTCCCACAAGGCTGTGCCACGTGCCACCTTGCTGTGAGTCGATCCTCGCCGTGAAAGACGAGCCGGTGAAGGGAAAAGAGGATCCTCTGGAATGGACTGAGACATCTGGGAGACTCCTGGAATGGTGGCACGACCCTGGAGTTCCTCTCGCCGTTCCTGTTGAGAGGGCCTCCTCTTGAGATGCGACGCGAAGGCCGGGAAATCTTTCCCGACGAAGCAGGGATAGGATCCCTCATCTCGAGATACGAGGCGGAAACGGGGCTCCTCTGGATGTGGGCGGGTCCCTCGTGATTCCTCTCGAGTGGAGACGGGTATGTCGGGGAACTTCTTGATTTGCACCAAGGGTGTGAAGGACCCTTTCGAAGTTCCAGAGGTGAGGTGTGAGCAGCCTGGAGACGCCTCAGCGCAAATGGGCCTCATCTCGCCTGGAGGGGAGAACCTCCTGGATTTTCTCGAGTTGCGGCAGGTCTTCTCGAGTTACGACGGGGACCTCAGGGACCCGCTCTGGTGGCCTCAGGAAAGGCCAGTCCCCATGCGAGTTGCTAGGGGCCCTCTCGGGATTCCTCCCCCGTCCATGCCGGGGCTTAAGACTTTGTGTGGAGTCGGGGCCGGAACCTGAGGATTCCTCTCCAGTGTTGCCATGGATCTTGGGGTGCTTCTGAGTCTCCCCAGGGGAGTCAGGCCTCGTCTCGAGTGGGGGCATGCACGTGTGCTTTCCTCCCGAGCTGCAGCAGTAGTGTCTCGCTTCCTGTCTCGTGGATCAAGGGATATTTGGCTTTCCCTCGAGGCTGGCCGTCGAGGCTTTCCACGTGGCTTTCCCACAAGGCTGTGCCACGTGCCACCTTGCTGTGAGTCGATCCTCGCCGTGAAAGACGAGCCGGTGAAGGGAAAAGAGGATCCTCTGGAATGGACTGAGACATCTGGGAGACTCCTGGAATGGTGGCACGACCCTGGAGTTCCTCTCGCCGTTCCTGTTGAGAGGGCCTCCTCTTGAGATGCGACGCGAAGGCCGGGAAATCTTTCCCGACGAAGCAGGGATAGGATCCCTCATCTCGAGATACGAGGCGGAAACGGGGCTCCTCTGGATGTGGGCGGGTCCCTCGTGATTCCTCTCGAGTGGAGACGGGTATGTCGGGGAACTTCTTGATTTGCACCAAGGGTGTGAAGAACCCTTTCGAAGTTCCAGAGGTGAGGTGTGATCAGCCTCGAGACGCCTCAGCGGAAATGGGCCTCATCTCGCCTGGAGGGGAGAACCTCCTGGATTTTCTCGAGTTGTGGCAGGTCTTCTCGAGTTACGACGGGGACCTCAGGGACCCGCTCTGGTGGCCTCAGGAAAGGCCAGTCCCCATGCGAGTTGCTAAGGGACCACTCGGGATTCCTCTCCCGTCCATGCCGGGGCCTCAGTCCTTGTGTGGAGTCGGGGCCGGAACCTGAGGATTCCTCTCCAGTGATGCCATGGATCTTGGGGTGCTTCTGAGTCTCCCCAGGGGAGTCAGGCCTCGTCTCGAGTGGGGGCATGCACGTGCGCTTTCCTCCCAAGCTTCAGCAGTAGTGTCACTCTTCCTGTCACTTGGATCAAGGGATCTGTGGCTTTCCCTCGAGGCTATCCCTCGAGGCATTCCCACGAGGCTTTCCCACAGGGCTGTGCCACGTGCCACCTTGGTGTGAGTCGATCCTCGTCGTGAAAGACGAGCCGGTGAAGGGAAAAGAGGTTCCTCTGGAATGGACTGAGACATCTGGGGGACTCTTGGAATGGTGGCACGACCCTGGAGTTCCTCTCGCCGTTCCTGTTGAGAGGGCCTCCTCTTGAGATGCGACGGGAACGCCGGGAACTCTTTCCCGACGAAGCAGGGATAGGATCCCTCATCTCGAGACACGAGGCTGAAACGGGGTTCCTCTGGATGTGGGCGGGACCCTCGTGTTTCCTCTCGAGTGGAGACGGGTATGTCGGGGAACTTCTTGATTTGCACCAAGGGTGTGAAGGACCCTTTCGAAGTTCCAGAGGTGAGGTGTGAGCAGCCTGGAGACGCCTCAGCGGAAATGGGCCTCATCTCGCCTGGAGGGGAGAACCTCCTGGATTTTCTCGAGTTGCGGCTGGTCTTCTCGAGTTACGACGGGGACCTCAGGGACCCGCTCTGGTGGCCTCATTAAAGGCCAGTCCCCATGCGAGTTGCTAGGGGCCCTCTCGGGATTCCTCCCCCGTCCATGCCGGGGCTTAAGACCTTGTGTGGAGTCGGGGCCGGAACCTGAGGATTCCTCTCCAGTGTTGCCATGGATCTTGGGCTGCTTCTGAGTCTCCCCAGGGGAGTCAGGCCTCGTCTCGAGTGGGGGCATGCACGTGTGCTTTCCTCCCGAGCTGCAGCAGTAGTGTCACGCTTCCTGTCTCGTGGATCAAGGGATATTTGGCTTTCCCTCGAGGCTGGCCGTCGAGGCTTTCCACGTGGCTTTCCCACAAGGCTGTGCCACGTGCCACCTTGGTGTGATTCGATCCTCGCCGTGAAAGACGAGCCGGTGAAGGGAAAAGAGGATCCTCTGGAATGGACTGAGACATCTGGGAGACTCCTGGAATGGTGGCACGACCCTGGAGTTCCTCTCGCCGTTCCTGTTGAGAGGGCCTCCTCTTGAGATGCGACGCGAAGGCCGGGAAATCTTTCCCGACGAAGCAGGGATAGGATCCCTCATCTCGAGCTACGAGGCGGAAACGGGGCTCCTCTGGATGTGGGCGGGTCCCTCGTGATTCCTCTCGAGTGGAGACGGGTATGTCGGGGAACTTCTTGATTTGCACCAAGGGTGTGAAGAACCCTTTCGAAGTTCCAGAGGTGAGGTGTGATCAGCCTCGAGACGCCTCAGCGGAAATGGGCCTCATCTCGCCTGGAGGGGAGAACCTCCTGGATTTTCTCGAGTTGCGGCAGGTCTTCTCGAGTTACGACGGGGACCTCAGGGACCCGCTCTGGTGGCCTCAGGAAAGGCCAGTCCCCATGCGAGTTGCTAAGGGACCACTCGGGATTCCTCTCCCGTCCATGCCGGGGCCTCAGTCCTTGTGTGGAGTCGGGGCCGGAACCTGAGGATTCCTCTCCAGTGATGCCATGGACCTTGGGGTGCTTCTGAGTCTCCCCAGGGGAGTCAGGCCTCGTCTCGAGTGGGGGCATGCACGTGCGCTTTCCTCCCAAGCTTCAGCAGTAGTGTCACTCTTCCTGTCTCGTGGATCAAGGGATCTGTGGCTTTCCCTCGAGGCTATCCCTCGAGGCATTCCCACGAGGCTTTCCCACAAGGCTGTGCCACGTGCCACCTTGGTGTGATTCGATCCTCGCCGTGAAAGACGAGCCGGTGAAGGGAAAAGAGGATCCTCTGGAATGGACTGAGACATCTGGGAGACTCCTGGAATGGTGGCACGACCCTGGAGTTCCTCTCGCCGTTCCTGTTGAGAGGGCCTCCTCTTGAGATGCGACGCGAAGGCCGGGAAATCTTTCCCGACGAAGCAGGGATAGGATCCCTCATCTCGAGATACGAGGCGGAAACGGGGCTCCTCTGGATGTGGGCGGGTCCCTCGTGATTCCTCTCGAGTGGAGACGGGTATGTCGGGGAACTTCTTGATTTGCACCAAGGGTGTGAAGAACCCTTTCGAAGTTCCAGAGGTGAGGTGTGATCAGCCTCGAGACGCCTCAGCGGAAATGTGCTTCATCTCGCCTGGAGGGGAGAACCTCCTGGATTTTCTCGAGTTGCGGCAGGTCTTCTCGAGTTACGACGGGGACCTCAGGGACCCGCTCTGGTGGCCTCAGGAAAGGCCAGTCCCCATGCGAATTGCTAGGGGCCCTCTCGGGATTCCTCCCCCGTCCATGCCGGGGCTTAAGACTTTGTGTGGAGTCGGGGCCGGAACCTGAGGATTCCTCTCCAGTGTTGCCATGGATCTTGGGGTGCTTCTGAGTCTCCCCAGGGGAGTCAGGCCTCGTCTCGAGTGGGGGCATGCACGTGTGCTTTCCTCCCGAACTGCAGCAGTAGTGTCTCGCTTCCTGTCTCGTGGATCAAGGGATATTTGGCTTTCCCTCGAGGCTGGCCGTCGAGGCTTTCCACGTGGCTTTCCCACAAGGCTGTGCCACGTGCCACCTTGCTGTGAGTCGATCCTCGCCGTGAAAGACGAGCCGGTGAAGGGAAAAGAGGATCCTCTGGAATGGACTGAGACATCTGGGAGACTCCTGGAATGGTGGCACGACCCTGGAGTTCCTCTCGCCGTTCCTGTTGAGAGGGCCTCCTCTTGAGATGCGACGCGAAGGCCGGGAAATCTTTCCCGACGAAGCAGGGATAGGATCCCTCATCTCGACCTACGAGGCGGAAACGGGGCTCCTCTGGATGTGGGCGGGTCCCTCGTGATTCCTCTCGAGTGGAGACGGGTATGTCGGGGAACTTCTTGATTTGCACCAAGGGTGTGAAGAACCCTTTCGAAGTTCCAGAGGTGAGGTGTGATCAGCCTCGAGACGCCTCAGCGGAAATGGGCCTCATCTCGCCTGGAGGGGAGAACCTCCTGGATTTTCTCGAGTTGTGGCAGGTCTTCTCGAGTTACGACGGGGACCTCAGGGACCCGCTCTGGTGGCCTCAGGAAAGGCCAGTCCCCATGCGAGTTGCTAAGGGACCACTCGGGATTCCTCTCCCGTCCAGGCCGGGGCCTCAGTCCTTGTGTGGAGTCGGGGCCGGAACCTGAGGATTCCTCTCCAGTGATGCCATGGATCTTGGGGTGCTTCTGAGTCTCCCCAGGGGAGTCAGGCCTCGTCTCGAGTGGGGGCATGCACGTGCGCTTTCCTCCCAAGCTTCAGCAGTAGTGTCACTCTTCCTGTCACTTGGATCAAGGGATCTGTGGCTTTCCCTCGAGGCTATCCCTCGAGGCATTCCCACGAGGCTTTCCCACAGGGCTGTGCCACGTGCCACCTTGGTGTGAGTCGATCCTCGTCGTGAAAGACGAGCCGGTGAAGGGAAAAGAGGTTCCTCTGGAATGGACTGAGACATCTGGGGGACTCTTGGAATGGTGGCACGACCCTGGAGTTCCTCTCGCCGTTCCTGTTGAGAGGGCCTCCTCTTGAGCTGCGACGGGAACGCCGGGAACTCTTTCCCGACGAAGCAGGGATAGGATCCCTCATCTCGAGATACGAGGCGGAAACGGGGCTCCTCTGGATGTGGGCGGGACCCTCGTGTTTCCTCTCGAGTGGAGACGGGTATGTCGGGGAACTTGTTGATTTGCACCAAGGGTGTGAAGGACCCTTTCGAAGTTCCAGAGGTGAGGTGTGAGCAGCCTGGAGACGCCTCAGCGGAAATGGGCCTCATCTCGCCTGGAGGGGAGAACCTCCTGGATTTTCTCGAGTTGCGGCAGGTCTTCTCGAGTTACGACGGGGACCTCAGGGACCCGCTCTGGTGGCCTCAGGAAAGGCCAGTCCCCATGCGAGTTGCTAGGGGCCCTCTCGGGATTCCTCCCCCGTCCATGCCGGGGCTTAAGACCTTGTGTGGAGTCGGGGCCGGAACCTGAGGATTCCTCTCCAGTGTTGCCATGGATCTTGGGGTGCTTCTGAGTCTCCCCAGGGGAGTCAGGCCTCGTCTCGAGTGGGGGCATGCACGTGTGCTTTCCTCCCGAGCTGCAGCAGTAGTGTCACGCTTCCTGTCTCGTGGATCAAGGGATATTTGGCTTTCCCTCGAGGCTGGCCGTCGAGGCTTTCCACGTGGCTTTCCCACAAGGCTGTGCCACGTGCCACCTTGGTGTGATTCGATCCTCGCCGTGAAAGACGAGCCGGTGAAGAGAAAAGAGGATCCTCTGGAATGGACTGAGACATCTGGGAGACTCCTGGAATGGTGGCACGACCCTGGAGTTCCTCTCGCCGTTCCTGTTGAGAGGGCCTCCTCTTGAGATGCGACGCGAAGGCCGGGAAATCTTTCCCGACGAAGCAGGGATAGGATCCCTCATCTCGAGATACGAGGCGGAAACGGGGCTCCTCTGGATGTGGGCGGGTCCCTCGTGATTCCTCTCGAGTGGAGACGGGTATGTCGGGGAACTTCTTGATTTGCACCAAGGGTGTGAAGAACCCTTTCGAAGTTCCAGAGGTGAGGTGTGATCAGCCTCGAGACGCCTCAGCGGAAATGGGCCTCATCTCGCCTGGAGGGGAGAACCTCCTGGATTTTCTCGAGTTGCGGCAGGTCTTCTCGAGTTACGACGGGGACCTCAGGGACCCGCTCTGGTGGCCTCAGGAAAGGCCAGTCCCCATGCGAGTTGCTAGGGGCCCTCTCGGGATTCCTCTCCCGTCCATGCCGGGGCTTAAGACCTTGTGTGGAGTCGGGGCCGGAACCTGAGGATTCCTCTCCAGTGTTGCCATGGATCTTGGGGTGCTTCTGAGTCTCCCCAGGGGAGTCAGGCCTCGTCTCGAGTGGGGGCATGCACGTGTGCTTTCCTCCCGAGCTGCAGCAGTAGTGTCACGCTTCCTGTCTCGTGGATCAAGGGATATTTGGCTTTCCCTCGAGGCTGGCCGTCGAGGCTTTCCACGTGGCTTTCCCACAAGGCTGTGCCACGTGCCACCTTGGTGTGATTCGATCCTCGCCGTGAAAGACGAGCCGGTGAAGAGAAAAGAGGATCCTCTGGAATGGACTGAGACATCTGGGAGACTCCTGGAATGGTGGCACCACCCTGGAGTTCCTCTCGCCGTTCCTGTTGAGAGGGCCTCCTCTTGAGATGCGACGCGAAGGCCGGGAAATCTTTCCCGACGAAGCAGGGATAGGATCCCTCATCTCGAGATACGAGGCGGAAACGGGGCTCCTCTGGATGTGGGCGGGTCCCTCGTGATTCCTCTCGAGTGGAGACGGGTATGTCGGGGAACTTCTTGATTTGCACCAAGGGTGTGAAGAACCCTTTCGAAGTTCCAGAGGTGAGGTGTGATCAGCCTCGAGACGCCTCAGCGGAAATGGGCCTCATCTCGCCTGGAGGGGAGAACCTCCTGGATTTTCTCGAGTTGCGGCAGGTCTTCTCGAGTTACGACGGGGACCTCAGGGACCCGCTCTGGTGGCCTCAGGAAAGGCCAGTCCCCATGCGAGTTGCTAAGGGACCACTCGGGATTCCTCTCCCGTCCATGCCGGGGCCTCAGTCCTTGTGTGGAGTCGGGGCCGGAACCTGAGGATTCCTCTCCAGTGATGCCATGGATCTTGGGGTGCTTCTGAGTCTCCCCAGGGGAGTCAGGCCTCGTCTCGAGTGGGGGCATGCACGTGCGCTTTCCTCCCAAGCTTCAGCAGTAGTGTCACTGTTCCTGTCACTTGGATCAAGGGATCTGTGGCTTTCCCTCGAGGCTATCCCTCGAGGCATTCCCACGAGGCTTTCCCACAGGGCTGTGCCACGTGCCACCTTGGTGTGAGTCGATCCTCTTCGTGAAAGACGAGCCGGTGAAGGGAAAAGAGGTTCCTCTGGAATGGACTGAGACATCTGGGGGACTCTTGGAATGGTGGCACGACCCTGGAGTTCCTCTCGCCGTTCCTGTTGAGAGGGCCTCCTCTTGAGATGCGACGGGAACGCCGGGAACTCTTTCCCGACGAAGCAGGGATAGGATCCCTCATCTCGAGACACGAGGCTGAAACGGGGCTCCTCTGGATGTGGGCGGGACCCTCGTGTTTCCTCTCGAGTGGAGACGGGTATGTCGGGGAACTTCTTGATTTGCACCAAGGGTGTGAAGGACCCTTTCGAAGTTCCAGAGGTGAGGTGTGAGCAGCCTGGAGACGCCTCAGCGGAAATGGGCCTCATCTCGCCTGGAGGGGAGAACCTCCTGGATTTTCTCGAGTTGCGGCAGGTCTTCTCGAGTTACGACGGGGACCTCAGGGACCCGCTCTGGTGGCCTCAGGAAAGGCCAGTCCCCATGCGAGTTGCTAGGGGCCCTCTCGGGATTCCTCCCCCGTCCATGCCGGGGCTTAAGACCTTGTGTGGAGTCGGGGCCGGAACCTGAGGATTCCTCTCCAGTGTTGCCATGGATCTTGGGGTGCTTCTGAGTCTCCCCAGGGGAGTCAGGCCTCGTCTCGAGTGGGGGCATGCACGTGTGCTTTCCTCCCGAGCTGCAGCAGTAGTGTCACGCTTCCTGTCTCGTGGATCAAGGGATATTTGGCTTTCCCTCGAGGCTGGCCGTCGAGGCTTTCCACGTGGCTTTCCAACAAGGCTGTGCCACGTGCCACCTTGGTGTGATTCGATCCTCGCCGTGAAAGACGAGCCGGTGAAGGGAAAAGAGGATCCTCTGGAATGGACTGAGACATCTGAGAGACTCCTGGAATGGTGGCACGACCCTGGAGTTCCTCTCGCCGTTCCTGTTGAGAGGGCCTCCTCTTGAAATGCGACGCGAAGGCCGGGAAATCTTTCCCGACGAAGCAGGGATAGGATCCCTCATCTCTAGATACGAGGCGGAAACGGGGCTCCTCTGGATGTGGGCGGGTCCCTCGTGATTCCTCTCGAGTGGAGACGGGTATGTCGGGGAACTTCTTGATTTGCACCAAGGGTGTGAAGAACCCTTTCGAAGTTCCAGAGGTGAGGTGTGATCAGCCTCGAGACGCCTCAGCGGAAATGGGCCTCATCTCGCCTGGAGGGGAGAACCTCCTGGATTTTCTCGAGTTGCGGCAGGTCTTCTCGAGTTACGACGGGGACCTCAGGGACCCGCTCTGGTGGCCTCAGGAAAGGCCAGTCCCCATGCGAGTTGCTAAGGGACCACTCGGGATTCCTCTCCCGTCCATGCCGGGGCCTCAGTCCTTGTGTGGAGTCGGGGCCGGAACCTGAGGATTCCTCTCCAGTGATGCCATGGACCTTGGGGTGCTTCTGAGTCTCCCCAGGGGAGTCAGGCCTCGTCTCGAGTGGGGGCATGCACGTGCGCTTTCCTCCCAAGCTTCAGCAGTAGTGTCACTCTTCCTGTCTCGTGGATCAAGGGATCTGTGGCTTTCCCTCGAGGCTATCCCTCGAGGCATTCCCACGAGGCTTTCCCACAGGGCTGTGCCACGTGCCACCTTGGTGTGAGTCGATCCTCGGCGTGAAAGACGAGCCGGTGAAGGGAAAAGAGGTTCCTCTGGAATGGACTGAGACATCTGGGGGACTCTTGGAATGGTGGCACGACCCTGGAGTTCCTCTCGCCGTTCCTGTTGAGAGGGCCTCCTCTTGAGATGCGACGGGAACGCCGGGAACTCTTTCCCGACGAAGCAGGGATAGGATCCCTCATCTCGAGACACGAGGCTGAAACGGGGCTCCTCTGGATGTGGGCGGGACCCTCGTGTTTCCTCTCGAGTGGAGACGGGTATGTCGGGGAACTTCTTGATTTGCACCAAGGGTGTGAAGGACCCTTTCGAAGTTCCAGAGGTGAGGTGTGAGCAGCCTGGAGACGCCTCAGCGGAAATGGGCCTCATCTCGCCTGGAGGGGAGAACCTCCTGGATTTTCTCGAGTTGCGGCAGGTCTTCTCGAGTTACGACGGGGACCTCAGGGACCCGCTCTGGTGGCCTCAGGAAAGGCCAGTCCCCATGCGAGTTGCTAGGGGCCCTCTCGGGATTCCTCCCCCGTCCATGCCGGGGCTTAAGACCTTGTGTGGAGTCGGGGCCGGAACCTGAGGATTCCTCTCCAGTGTTGCCATGGATCTTGGGGTGCTTCTGAGTCTCCCCAGGGGAGTCAGGCCTCGTCTCGAGTGGGGGCATGCACGTGTGCTTTCCTCCCGAGCTGCAGCAGTAGTGTCACGCTTCCTGTCTCGTGGATCAAGGGATATTTGGCTTTCCCTCGAGGCTGGCCATCGAGGCTTTCCACGTGGCTTTCCCACAAGGCTGTGCCACGTGCCACCTTGGTGTGATTCGATCCTCGCCGTGAAAGACGAGCCGGTGAAGGGAAAAGAGGATCCTCTGGAATGGACTGAGACATCTGGGAGACTCCTGGAATGGTGGCACGACCCTGGAGTTCCTCTCGCCGTTCCTGTTGAGAGGGCCTCCTCTTGAGATGCGACGCGAAGGCCGGGAAATCTTTCCCGACGAAGCAGGGATAGGATCCCTCATCTCGAGATACGAGGCGGAAACGGGGCTCCTCTGGATGTGGGCGGGTCCCTCGTGATTCCTCTCGAGTGGAGACGGGTATGTCGGGGAACTTCTTGATTTGCACCAAGGGTGTGAAGGACCCTTTCGAAGTTCCAGAGGTGAGGTGTGAGCAGCCTGGAGACGCCTCAGCGCAAATGGGCCTCATCTCGCCTGGAGGGGAGAACCTCCTGGATTTTCTCGAGTTGCGGCAGGTCTTCTCGAGTTACGACGGGGACCTCAGGGACCCGCTCTGGTGGCCTCAGGAAAGGCCAGTCCCCATGCGAGTTGCTAGGGGCCCTCTCGGGATTCCTCCCCCGTCCATGCCGGGGCTTAAGACCTTGTGTGGAGTCGGGGCCGGAACCTGAGGATTCGTCTCCAGTGTTGCCATGGATCTTGGGGTGCTTCTGAGTCTCCTCAGGGGAGTCAGGCCTCGTCTCGAGTGGGGGCATGCACGTGTGCTTTCCTCCCGAGCTGCAGCAGTAGTGTCACGCTTCCTGTCTCGTGGATCAAGGGATATTTGGCTTTCCCTCGAGGCTGGCCGTCGAGGCTTTCCACGTGGCTTTCCCACAAGGCTGTGCCACGTGCCACCTTGGTGTGATTCGATCCTCGCCGTGAAAGACGAGCCGGTGAAGGGAAAAGAGGATCCTCTGGAATGGACTGAGACATCTGGGAGACTCCTGGAATGGTGGCACGACCCTGGAGTTCCTCTCGCCGTTCCTGTTGAGAGGGCCTCCTCTTGAGATGCGACGCGAAGGCCGGGAAATCTTTCCCGACGAAGCAGGGATAGGATCCCTCATCTCGAGATACGAGGCGGAAACGGGGCTCCTCTGGATGTGGGCGGGTCCCTCGTGATTCCTCTCGAGTGGAGACGGGTATGTCGGGGAACTTCTTGATTTGCACCAAGGGTGTGAAGAACCCTTTCGAAGTTCCAGAGGTGAGGTGTGATCAGCCTCGAGACGCCTCAGCGGAAATGGGCTTCATCTCGCCTGGAGGGGAGAACCTCCTGGATTTTCTCGAGTTGCGGCAGGTCTTCTCGAGTTACGACGGGGACCTCAGGGACCCGCTCTGGTGGCCTCAGGAAAGGCCAGTCCCCATGCGAGTTGCTAGGGGCCCTCTCGGGATTCCTCCCCCGTCCATGCCGGGGCTTAAGACTTTGTGTGGAGTCGGGGCCGGAACCTGAGGATTCCTCTCCAGTGTTGCCATGGATCTTGGGGTGCTTCTGAGTCTCCCCAGGGGAGTCAGGCCTCGTCTCGAGTGGGGGCATGCACGTGTGCTTTCCTCCCGAACTGCAGCAGTAGTGTCTCGCTTCCTGTCTCGTGGATCAAGGGATATTTGGCTTTCCCTCGAGGCTGGCCGTCGAGGCTTTCCACGTGGCTTTCCCACAAGGCTGTGCCACGTGCCACCTTGCTGTGAGTCGATCCTCGCCGTGAAAGACGAGCCGGTGAAGGGAAAAGAGGATCCTCTGGAATGGACTGAGACATCTGGGAGACTCCTGGAATGGTGGCACGACCCTGGAGTTCCTCTCGCCGTTCCTGTTGAGAGGGCCTCCTCTTGAGATGCGACGCGAAGGCCGGGAAATCTTTCCCGACGAAGCAGGGATAGGATCCCTCATCTCGACCTACGAGGCGGAAACGGGGCTCCTCTGGATGTGGGCGGGTCCCTCGTGATTCCTCTCGAGTGGAGACGGGTATGTCGGGGAACTTCTTGATTTGCACCAAGGGTGTGAAGAACCCTTTCGAAGTTCCAGAGGTGAGGTGTGATCAGCCTCGAGACGCCTCAGCGGAAATGGGCCTCATCTCGCCTGGAGGGGAGAACCTCCTGGATTTTCTCGAGTTGTGGCAGGTCTTCTCGAGTTACGACGGGGACCTCAGGGACCCGCTCTGGTGGCCTCAGGAAAGGCCAGTCCCCATGCGAGTTGCTAAGGGACCACTCGGGATTCCTCTCCCGTCCAGGCCGGGGCCTCAGTCCTTGTGTGGAGTCGGGGCCGGAACCTGAGGATTCCTCTCCAGTGATGCCATGGATCTTGGGGTGCTTCTGAGTCTCCCCAGGGGAGTCAGGCCTCGTCTCGAGTGGGGGCATGCACGTGCGCTTTCCTCCCAAGCTTCAGCAGTAGTGTCACTCTTCCTGTCACTTGGATCAAGGGATCTGTGGCTTTCCCTCGAGGCTATCCCTCGAGGCATTCCCACGAGGCTTTCCCACAGGGCTGTGCCACGTGCCACCTTGGTGTGAGTCGATCCTCGTCGTGAAAGACGAGCCGGTGAAGGGAAAAGAGGTTCCTCTGGAATGGACTGAGACATCTGGGGGACTCTTGGAATGGTGGCACGACCCTGGAGTTCCTCTCGCCGTTCCTGTTGAGAGGGCCTCCTCTTGAGCTGCGACGGGAACGCCGGGAACTCTTTCCCGACGAAGCAGGGATAGGATCCCTCATCTCGAGATACGAGGCGGAAACGGGGCTCCTCTGGATGTGGGCGGGACCCTCGTGTTTCCTCTCGAGTGGAGACGGGTATGTCGGGGAACTTGTTGATTTGCACCAAGGGTGTGAAGGACCCTTTCGAAGTTCCAGAGGTGAGGTGTGAGCAGCCTGGAGACGCCTCAGCGGAAATGGGCCTCATCTCGCCTGGAGGGGAGAACCTCCTGGATTTTCTCGAGTTGCGGCAGGTCTTCTCGAGTTACGACGGGGACCTCAGGGACCCGCTCTGGTGGCCTCAGGAAAGGCCAGTCCCCATGCGAGTTGCTAGGGGCCCTCTCGGGATTCCTCCCCCGTCCATGCCGGGGCTTAAGACCTTGTGTGGAGTCGGGGCCGGAACCTGAGGATTCCTCTCCAGTGTTGCCATGGATCTTGGGGTGCTTCTGAGTCTCCCCAGGGGAGTCAGGCCTCGTCTCGAGTGGGGGCATGCACGTGTGCTTTCCTCCCGAGCTGCAGCAGTAGTGTCACGCTTCCTGTCTCGTGGATCAAGGGATATTTGGCTTTCCCTCGAGGCTGGCCGTCGAGGCTTTCCACGTGGCTTTCCCACAAGGCTGTGCCACGTGCCACCTTGGTGTGATTCGATCCTCGCCGTGAAAGACGAGCCGGTGAAGAGAAAAGAGGATCCTCTGGAATGGACTGAGACATCTGGGAGACTCCTGGAATGGTGGCACGACCCTGGAGTTCCTCTCGCCGTTCCTGTTGAGAGGGCCTCCTCTTGAGATGCGACGCGAAGGCCGGGAAATCTTTCCCGACGAAGCAGGGATAGGATCCCTCATCTCGAGATACGAGGCGGAAACGGGGCTCCTCTGGATGTGGGCGGGTCCCTCGTGATTCCTCTCGAGTGGAGACGGGTATGTCGGGGAACTTCTTGATTTGCACCAAGGGTGTGAAGAACCCTTTCGAAGTTCCAGAGGTGAGGTGTGATCAGCCTCGAGACGCCTCAGCGGAAATGGGCCTCATCTCGCCTGGAGGGGAGAACCTCCTGGATTTTCTCGAGTTGCGGCAGGTCTTCTCGAGTTACGACGGGGACCTCAGGGACCCGCTCTGGTGGCCTCAGGAAAGGCCAGTCCCCATGCGAGTTGCTAGGGGCCCTCTCGGGATTCCTCTCCCGTCCATGCCGGGGCTTAAGACCTTGTGTGGAGTCGGGGCCGGAACCTGAGGATTCCTCTCCAGTGTTGCCATGGATCTTGGGGTGCTTCTGAGTCTCCCCAGGGGAGTCAGGCCTCGTCTCGAGTGGGGGCATGCACGTGTGCTTTCCTCCCGAGCTGCAGCAGTAGTGTCACGCTTCCTGTCTCGTGGATCAAGGGATATTTGGCTTTCCCTCGAGGCTGGCCGTCGAGGCTTTCCACGTGGCTTTCCCACAAGGCTGTGCCACGTGCCACCTTGGTGTGATTCGATCCTCGCCGTGAAAGACGAGCCGGTGAAGAGAAAAGAGGATCCTCTGGAATGGACTGAGACATCTGGGAGACTCCTGGAATGGTGGCACGACCCTGGAGTTCCTCTCGCCGTTCCTGTTGAGAGGGCCTCCTCTTGAGATGCGACGCGAAGGCCGGGAAATCTTTCCCGACGAAGCAGGGATAGGATCCCTCATCTCGAGATACGAGGCGGAAACGGGGCTCCTCTGGATGTGGGCGGGTCCCTCGTGATTCCTCTCGAGTGGAGACGGGTATGTCGGGGAACTTCTTGATTTGCACCAAGGGTGTGAAGAACCCTTTCGAAGTTCCAGAGGTGAGGTGTGATCAGCCTCGAGACGCCTCAGCGGAAATGGGCCTCATCTCGCCTGGAGGGGAGAACCTCCTGGATTTTCTCGAGTTGCGGCAGGTCTTCTCGAGTTACGACGGGGACCTCAGGGACCCGCTCTGGTGGCCTCAGGAAAGGCCAGTCCCCATGCGAGTTGCTAAGGGACCACTCGGGATTCCTCTCCCGTCCATGCCGGGGCCTCAGTCCTTGTGTGGAGTCGGGGCCGGAACCTGAGGATTCCTCTCCAGTGATGCCATGGATCTTGGGGTGCTTCTGAGTCTCCCCAGGGGAGTCAGGCCTCGTCTCGAGTGGGGGCATGCACGTGCGCTTTCCTCCCAAGCTTCAGCAGTAGTGTCACTGTTCCTGTCACTTGGATCAAGGGATCTGTGGCTTCCCTCGAGGCTATCCCTCGAGGCATTCCCACGAGGCTTTCCCACAGGGCTGTGCCACGTGCCACCTTGGTGTGAGTCGATCCTCTTCGTGAAAGACGAGCCGGTGAAGGGAAAAGAGGTTCCTCTGGAATGGACTGAGACATCTGGGGGACTCTTGGAATGGTGGCACGACCCTGGAGTTCCTCTCGCCGTTCCTGTTGAGAGGGCCTCCTCTTGAGATGCGACGGGAACGCCGGGAACTCTTTCCCGACGAAGCAGGGATAGGATCCCTCATCTCGAGACACGAGGCTGAAACGGGGCTCCTCTGGATGTGGGCGGGACCCTCGTGTTTCCTCTCGAGTGGAGACGGGTATGTCGGGGAACTTCTTGATTTGCACCAAGGGTGTGAAGGACCCTTTCGAAGTTCCAGAGGTGAGGTGTGAGCAGCCTGGAGACGCCTCAGCGGAAATGGGCCTCATCTCGCCTGGAGGGGAGAACCTCCTGGATTTTCTCGAGTTGCGGCAGGTCTTCTCGAGTTACGACGGGGACCTCAGGGACCCGCTCTGGTGGCCTCAGGAAAGGCCAGTCCCCATGCGAGTTGCTAGGGGCCCTCTCGGGATTCCTCCCCCGTCCATGCCGGGGCTTAAGACCTTGTGTGGAGTCGGGGCCGGAACCTGAGGATTCCTCTCCAGTGTTGCCATGGATCTTGGGGTGCTTCTGAGTCTCCCCAGGGGAGTCAGGCCTCGTCTCGAGTGGGGGCATGCACGTGTGCTTTCCTCCCGAGCTGCAGCAGTAGTGTCACGCTTCCTGTCTCGTGGATCAAGGGATATTTGGCTTTCCCTCGAGGCTGGCCGTCGAGGCTTTCCACGTGGCTTTCCAACAAGGCTGTGCCACGTGCCACCTTGGTGTGATTCGATCCTCGCCGTGAAAGACGAGCCGGTGAAGGGAAAAGAGGATCCTCTGGAATGGACTGAGACATCTGGGAGACTCCTGGAATTGTGGCACGACCCTGGAGTTCCTCTCGCCGTTCCTGTTGAGAGGGCCTCCTCTTGAGATGCGACGCGAAGGCCGGGAAATCTTTCCCGACGAAGCAGGGATAGGATCCCTCATCTCTAGATACGAGGCGGAAACGGGGCTCCTCTGGATGTGGGCGGGTCCCTCGTGATTCCTCTCGAGTGGAGACGGGTATGTCGGGGAACTTCTTGATTTGCACCAAGGGTGTGAAGAACCCTTTCGAAGTTCCAGAGGTGAGGTGTGATCAGCCTCGAGACGCCTCAGCGGAAATGGGCCTCATCTCGCCTGGAGGGGAGAACCTCCTGGATTTTCTCGAGTTGCGGCAGGTCTTCTCGAGTTACGACGGGGACCTCAGGGACCCGCTCTGGTGGCCTCAGGAAAGGCCAGTCCCCATGCGAGTTGCTAAGGGACCACTCGGGATTCCTCTCCCGTCCATGCCGGGGCCTCAGTCCTTGTGTGGAGTCGGGGCCGGAACCTGAGGATTCCTCTCCAGTGATGCCATGGACCTTGGGGTGCTTCTGAGTCTCCCCAGGGGAGTCAGGCCTCGTCTCGAGTGGGGGCATGCACGTGCGCTTTCCTCCCAAGCTTCAGCAGTAGTGTCACTCTTCCTGTCTCGTGGATCAAGGGATCTGTGGCTTTCCCTCGAGGCTATCCCTCGAGGCATTCCCACGAGGCTTTCCCACAGGGCTGTGCCACGTGCCACCTTGGTGTGAGTCGATCCTCGGCGTGAAAGACGAGCCGGTGAAGGGAAAAGAGGTTCCTCTGGAATGGACTGAGACATCTGGGGGACTCTTGGAATGGTGGCACGACCCTGGAGTTCCTCTCGCCGTTCCTGTTGAGAGGGCCTCCTCTTGAGATGCGACGGGAACGCCGGGAACTCTTTCCCGACGAAGCAGGGATAGGATCCCTCATCTCGAGACACGAGGCTGAAACGGGGCTCCTCTGGATGTGGGCGGGACCCTCGTGTTTCCTCTCGAGTGGAGACGGGTATGTCGGGGAACTTCTTGATTTGCACCAAGGGTGTGAAGGACCCTTTCGAAGTTCCAGAGGTGAGGTGTGAGCAGCCTGGAGACGCCTCAGCGGAAATGGGCCTCATCTCGCCTGGAGGGGAGAACCTCCTGGATTTTCTCGAGTTGCGGCAGGTCTTCTCGAGTTACGACGGGGACCTCAGGGACCCGCTCTGGTGGCCTCAGGAAAGGCCAGTCCCCATGCGAGTTGCTAGGGGCCCTCTCGGGATTCCTCCCCCGTCCATGCCGGGGCTTAAGACCTTGTGTGGAGTCGGGGCCGGAACCTGAGGATTCCTCTCCAGTGTTGCCATGGATCTTGGGGTGCTTCTGAGTCTCCCCAGGGGAGTCAGGCCTCGTCTCGAGTGGGGGCATGCACGTGTGCTTTCCTCCCGAGCTGCAGCAGTAGTGTCACGCTTCCTGTCTCGTGGATCAAGGGATATTTGGCTTTCCCTCGAGGCTGGCCATCGAGGCTTTCCACGTGGCTTTCCCACAAGGCTGTGCCACGTGCCACCTTGGTGTGATTCGATCCTCGCCGTGAAAGACGAGCCGGTGAAGGGAAAAGAGGATCCTCTGGAATGGACTGAGACATCTGGGAGACTCCTGGAATGGTGGCACGACC
Organism: Budorcas taxicolor; assembly: GCF_023091745.1. Taxonomy (NCBI): domain Eukaryota; kingdom Metazoa; phylum Chordata; class Mammalia; order Artiodactyla; family Bovidae; genus Budorcas; species Budorcas taxicolor. The sequence continues at coordinate 145,846 of NW_026291880.1, forward strand.
CTGGAGTTCCTCTCGCCGTTCCTGTTGAGAGGGCCTCCTCTTGAGATGCGACGCGAAGGCCGGGAAATCTTTCCCGACGAAGCAGGGATAGGATCCCTCATCTCGAGATACGAGGCGGAAACGGGGCTCCTCTGGATGTGGGCGGGTCCCTCGTGATTCCTCTCGAGTGGAGACGGGTATGTCGGGGAACTTCTTGATTTGCACCAAGGGTGTGAAGGACCCTTTCGAAGTTCCAGAGGTGAGGTGTGAGCAGCCTGGAGACGCCTCAGCGCAAATGGGCCTCATCTCGCCTGGAGGGGAGAACCTCCTGGATTTTCTCGAGTTGCGGCAGGTCTTCTCGAGTTACGACGGGGACCTCAGGGACCCACTCTGGTGGCCTCAGGAAAGGCCAGTCCCCATGCGAGTTGCTAGGGGCCCTCTCGGGATTCCTCCCCCGTCCATGCCGGGGCTTAAGACTTTGTGTGGAGTCGGGGCCGGAACCTGAGGATTCCTCTCCAGTGTTGCCATGGATCTTGGGGTGCTTCTGAGTCTCCCCAGGGGAGTCAGGCCTCGTCTCGAGTGGGGGCATGCACGTGTGCTTTCCTCCCGAGCTGCAGCAGTAGTGTCTCGCTTCCTGTCTCGTGGATCAAGGGATATTTGGCTTTCCCTCGAGGCTGGCCGTCGAGGCTTTCCACGTGGCTTTCCCACAAGGCTGTGCCACGTGCCACCTTGCTGTGAGTCGATCCTCGCCGTGAAAGACGAGCCGGTGAAGGGAAAAGAGGATCCTCTGGAATGGACTGAGACATCTGGGAGACTCCTGGAATGGTGGCACGACCCTGGAGTTCCTCTCGCCGTTCCTGTTGAGAGGGCCTCCTCTTGAGATGCGACGCGAAGGCCGGGAAATCTTTCCCGACGAAGCAGGGATAGGATCCCTCATCTCGAGATACGAGGCGGAAACGGGGCTCCTCTGGATGTGGGCGGGTCCCTCGTGATTCCTCTCGAGTGGAGACGGGTATGTCGGGGAACTTCTTGATTTGCACCAAGGGTGTGAAGGACCCTTTCGAAGTTCCAGAGGTGAGGTGTGAGCAGCCTGGAGACGCCTCAGCGCAAATGGGCCTCATCTCGCCTGGAGGGGAGAACCTCCTGGATTTTCTCGAGTTGCGGCAGGTCTTCTCGAGTTACGACGGGGACCTCAGGGACCCGCTCTGGTGGCCTCAGGAAAGGCCAGTCCCCATGCGAGTTGCTAGGGGCCCTCTCGGGATTCCTCCCCCGTCCATGCCGGGGCTTAAGACTTTGTGTGGAGTCGGGGCCGGAACCTGAGGATTCCTCTCCAGTGTTGCCATGGATCTTGGGGTGCTTCTGAGTCTCCCCAGGGGAGTCAGGCCTCGTCTCGAGTGGGGGCATGCACGTGTGCTTTCCTCCCGAGCTGCAGCAGTAGTGTCTCGCTTCCTGTCTCGTGGATCAAGGGATATTTGGCTTTCCCTCGAGGCTGGCCGTCGAGGCTTTCCACGTGGCTTTCCCACAAGGCTGTGCCACGTGCCACCTTGCTGTGAGTCGATCCTCGCCGTGAAAGACGAGCCGGTGAAGGGAAAAGAGGATCCTCTGGAATGGACTGAGACATCTGGGAGACTCCTGGAATGGTGGCACGACCCTGGAGTTCCTCTCGCCGTTCCTGTTGAGAGGGCCTCCTCTTGAGATGCGACGCGAAGGCCGGGAAATCTTTCCCGACGAAGCAGGGATAGGATCCCTCATCTCGAGCTACGAGGCGGAAACGGGGCTCCTCTGGATGTGGGCGGGTCCCTCGTGATTCCTCTCGAGTGGAGACGGGTATGTCGGGGAACTTCTTGATTTGCACCAAGGGTGTGAAGAACCCTTTCGAAGTTCCAGAGGTGAGGTGTGATCAGCCTCGAGACGCCTCAGCGGAAATGGGCCTCATCTCGCCTGGAGGGGAGAACCTCCTGGATTTTCTCGAGTTGTGGCAGGTCTTCTCGAGTTACGACGGGGACCTCAGGGACCCGCTCTGGTGGCCTCAGGAAAGGCCAGTCCCCATGCGAGTTGCTAAGGGACCACTCGGGATTCCTCTCCCGTCCATGCCGGGGCCTCAGTCCTTGTGTGGAGTCGGGGCCGGAACCTGAGGATTCCTCTCCAGTGATGCCATGGATCTTGGGGTGCTTCTGAGTCTCCCCAGGGGAGTCAGGCCTCGTCTCGAGTGGGGGCATGCACGTGCGCTTTCCTCCCAAGCTTCAGCAGTAGTGTCACTCTTCCTGTCACTTGGATCAAGGGATCTGTGGCTTTCCCTCGAGGCTATCCCTCGAGGCATTCCCACGAGGCTTTCCCACAGGGCTGTGCCACGTGCCACCTTGGTGTGAGTCGATCCTCGTCGTGAAAGACGAGCCGGTGAAGGGAAAAGAGGTTCCTCTGGAATGGACTGAGACATCTGGGGGACTCTTGGAATGGTGGCACGACCCTGGAGTTCCTCTCGCCGTTCCTGTTGAGAGGGCCTCCTCTTGAGATGCGACGGGAACGCCGGGAACTCTTTCCCGACGAAGCAGGGATAGGATCCCTCATCTCGAGACACGAGGCTGAAACGGGGTTCCTCTGGATGTGGGCGGGACCCTCGTGTTTCCTCTCGAGTGGAGACGGGTATGTCGGGGAACTTCTTGATTTGCACCAAGGGTGTGAAGGACCCTTTCGAAGTTCCAGAGGTGAGGTGTGAGCAGCCTGGAGACGCCTCAGCGGAAATGGGCCTCATCTCGCCTGGAGGGGAGAACCTCCTGGATTTTCTCGAGTTGCGGCAGGTCTTCTCGAGTTACGACGGGGACCTCAGGGACCCGCTCTGGTGGCCTCATTAAAGGCCAGTCCCCATGCGAGTTGCTAGGGGCCCTCTCGGGATTCCTCCCCCGTCCATGCCGGGGCTTAAGACCTTGTGTGGAGTCGGGGCCGGAACCTGAGGATTCCTCTCCAGTGTTGCCATGGATCTTGGGCTGCTTCTGAGTCTCCCCAGGGGAGTCAGGCCTCGTCTCGAGTGGGGGCATGCACGTGTGCTTTCCTCCCGAGCTGCAGCAGTAGTGTCACGCTTCCTGTCTCGTGGATCAAGGGATATTTGGCTTTCCCTCGAGGCTGGCCGTCGAGGCTTTCCACGTGGCTTTCCCACAAGGCTGTGCCACGTGCCACCTTGGTGTGATTCGATCCTCGCCGTGAAAGACGAGCCGGTGAAGGGAAAAGAGGATCCTCTGGAATGGACTGAGACATCTGGGAGACTCCTGGAATGGTGGCACGACCCTGGAGTTCCTCTCGCCGTTCCTGTTGAGAGGGCCTCCTCTTGAGATGCGACGCGAAGGCCGGGAAATCTTTCCCGACGAAGCAGGGATAGGATCCCTCATCTCGAGCTACGAGGCGGAAACGGGGCTCCTCTGGATGTGGGCGGGTCCCTCGTGATTCCTCTCGAGTGGAGACGGGTATGTCGGGGAACTTCTTGATTTGCACCAAGGGTGTGAAGAACCCTTTCGAAGTTCCAGAGGTGAGGTGTGATCAGCCTCGAGACGCCTCAGCGGAAATGGGCCTCATCTCGCCTGGAGGGGAGAACCTCCTGGATTTTCTCGAGTTGCGGCAGGTCTTCTCGAGTTACGACGGGGACCTCAGGGACCCGCTCTGGTGGCCTCAGGAAAGGCCAGTCCCCATGCGAGTTGCTAAGGGACCACTTGGGATTCCTCTCCCGTCCATGCCGGGGCCTCAGTCCTTGTGTGGAGTCGGGGCCGGAACCTGAGGATTCCTCTCCAGTGATGCCATGGATCTTGGGGTGCTTCTGAGTCTCCCCAGGGGAGTCAGGCCTCGTCTCGAGTGGGGGCATGCACGTGCGCTTTCCTCCCAAGCTTCAGCAGTAGTGTCACTCTTCCTGTCACTTGGATCAAGGGATCTGTGGCTTTCCCTCGAGGCTATCCCTCGAGGCATTCCCACGAGGCTTTCCCACAGGGCTGTGCCACGTGCCACCTTGGTGTGAGTCGATCCTCTTCGTGAAAGACGAGCCGGTGAAGGGAAAAGAGGTTCCTCTGGAATGGACTGAGACATCTGGGGGACTCTTGGAATGGTGGCACGACCCTGGAGTTCCTCTCGCCGTTCCTGTTGAGAGGGCCTCCTCTTGAGATGCGATGGGAACGCCGGGAACTCTTTCCCGACGAAGCAGGGATAGGATCCCTCATCTCGAGACACGAGGCTGAAACGGGGTTCCTCTGGATGTGGGCGGGACCCTCGTGTTTCCTCTCGAGTGGAGACGGGTATGTCGGGGAACTTCTTGATTTGCACCAAGGGTGTGAAGGACCCTTTCGAAGTTCCAGAGGTGAGGTGTGAGCAGCCTGGAGACGCCTCAGCGGAAATGGGCCTCATCTCGCCTGGAGGGGAGAACCTCCTGGATTTTCTCGAGTTGCGGCAGGTCTTCTCGAGTTACGACGGGGACCTCAGGGACCCGCTCTGGTGGCCTCATTAAAGGCCAGTCCCCATGCGAGTTGCTAGGGGCCCTCTGGGGATTCCTCCCCCGTCCATGCCGGGGCTTAAGACCTTGTGTGGAGTCGGGGCCGGAACCTGAGGATTCCTCTCCAGTGTTGCCATGGATCTTGGGGTGCTTCTGAGTCTCCCCAGGGGAGTCAGGCCTCGTCTCGAGTGGGGGCATGCACGTGTGCTTTCCTCCCGAGCTGCAACAGTAGTGTCACGCTTCCTGTCTCGTGGATCAAGGGATATTTGGCTTTCCCTCGAGGCTGGCCGTCGAGGCTTTCCACGTGGCTTTCCCACAAGGCTGTGCCACGTGCCACCTTGGTGTGATTCGATCCTCGCCGTGAAAGACGAGCCGGTGAAGGGAAAAGAGGATCCTCTGGAATGGACTGAGACATCTGGGAGACTCCTGGAATGGTGGCACGACCCTGGAGTTCCTCTCGCCGTTCCTGTTGAGAGGGCCTCCTCTTGAGATGCGACGCGAAGGCCGGGAAATCTTTCCCGACGAAGCAGGGATAGGATCCCTCATCTCGAGCTACGAGGCGGAAACGGGGCTCCTCTGGATGTGGGCGGGTCCCTCGTGATTCCTCTCGAGTGGAGACGGGTATGTCGGGGAACTTCTTGATTTGCACCAAGGGTGTGAAGAACCCTTTCGAAGTTCCAGAGGTGAGGTGTGATCAGCCTCGAGACGCCTCAGCGGAAATGGGCCTCATCTCGCCTGGAGGGGAGAACCTCCTGGATTTTCTCGAGTTGCGGCAGGTCTTCTCGAGTTACGACGGGGACCTCAGGGACCCGCTCTGGTGGCCTCAGGAAAGGCCAGTCCCCATGCGAGTTGCTAAGGGACCACTTGGGATTCCTCTCCCGTCCATGCCGGGGCCTCAGTCCTTGTGTGGAGTCGGGGCCGGAACCTGAGGATTCCTCTCCAGTGATGCCATGGATCTTGGGGTGCTTCTGAGTCTCCCCAGGGGAGTCAGGCCTCGTCTCGAGTGGGGGCATGCACGTGCGCTTTCCTCCCAAGCTTCAGCAGTAGTGTCACTCTTCCTGTCACTTGGATCAAGGGATCTGTGGCTTTCCCTCGAGGCTATCCCTCGAGGCATTCCCACGAGGCTTTCCCACAGGGCTGTGCCACGTGCCACCTTGGTGTGAGTCGATCCTCTTCGTGAAAGACGAGCCGGTGAAGGGAAAAGAGGTTCCTCTGGAATGGACTGAGACATCTGGGGGACTCTTGGAATGGTGGCACGACCCTGGAGTTCCTCTCGCCGTTCCTGTTGAGAGGGCCTCCTCTTGAGATGCGACGGGAACGCCGGGAACTCTTTCCCGACGAAGCAGGGATAGGATCCCTCATCTCGAGACACGAGGCTGAAACGGGGCTCCTCTGGATGTGGGCGGGACCCTCGTGTTTCCTCTCGAGTGGAGACGGGTATGTCGGGGAACTTCTTGATTTGCACCAAGGGTGTGAAGGACCCTTTCGAAGTTCCAGAGGTGAGGTGTGAGCAGCCTGGAGACGCCTCAGCGGAAATGGGCCTCATCTCGCCTGGAGGGGAGAACCTCCTGGATTTTCTCGAGTTGCGGCAGGTCTTCTCGAGTTACGACGGGGACCTCAGGGACCCGCTCTGGTGGCCTCATTAAAGGCCAGTCCCCATGCGAGTTGCTAGGGGCCCTCTCGGGATTCCTCCCCCGTCCATGCCGGGGCTTAAGACCTTGTGTGGAGTCGGGGCCGGAACCTGAGGATTCCTCTCCAGTGTTGCCATGGATCTTGGGGTGCTTCTGAGTCTCCCCAGGGGAGTCAGGCCTCGTCTCGAGTGGGGGCATGCACGTGTGCTTTCCTCCCGAGCTGCAGCAGTAGTGTCACGCTTCCTGTCTCGTGGATCAAGGGATATTTGGCTTTCCCTCGAGGCTGGCCGTCGAGGCTTTCCACGTGGCTTTCCCACAAGGCTGTGCCACGTGCCACCTTGGTGTGATTCGATCCTCGCCGTGAAAGACGAGCCGGTGAAGGGAAAAGAGGATCCTCTGGAATGGACTGAGACATCTGGGAGACTCCTGGAATGGTGGCACGACCCTGGAGTTCCTCTCGCCGTTCCTGTTGAGAGGGCCTCCTCTTGAGATGCGACGCGAAGGCCGGGAAATCTTTCCCGACGAAGCAGGGATAGGATCCCTCATCTCGAGCTACGAGGCGGAAACGGGGCTCCTCTGGATGTGGGCGGGTCCCTCGTGATTCCTCTCGAGTGGAGACGGGTATGTCGGGGAACTTCTTGATTTGCACCAAGGGTGTGAAGAACCCTTTCGAAGTTCCAGAGGTGAGGTGTGATCAGCCTCGAGACGCCTCAGCGGAAATGGGCCTCATCTCGCCTGGAGGGGAGAACCTCCTGGATTTTCTCGAGTTGCGGCAGGTCTTCTCGAGTTACGACGGGGACCTCAGGGACCCGCTCTGGTGGCCTCAGGAAAGGCCAGTCCCCATGCGAGTTGCTAAGGGACCACTCGGGATTCCTCTCCCGTCCATGCCGGGGCCTCAGTCCTTGTGTGGAGTCGGGGCCGGAACCTGAGGATTCCTCTCCAGTGATGCCATGGATCTTGGGGTGCTTCTGAGTCTCCCCAGGGGAGTCAGGCCTCGTCTCGAGTGGGGGCATGCACGTGCGCTTTCCTCCCAAGCTTCAGGAGTAGTGTCACTCTTCCTGTCACTTGGATCAAGGGATCTGTGGCTTTCCCTCGAGGCTATCCCTCGAGGCATTCCCACGAGGCTTTCCCACAGGGCTGTGCCACGTGCCACCTTGCTGTGAGTCGATCCTCTTCGTGAAAGACGAGCCGGTGAAGGGAAAAGAGGTTCCTCTGGAATGGACTGAGACATCTGGGGGACTCTTGGAATGGTGGCACGACCCTGGAGTTCCTCTCGCCGTTCCTGTTGAGAGGGCCTCCTCTTGAGCTGCGACGGGAACGCCGGGAACTCTTTCCCGACGAAGCAGGGATAGGATCCCTCATCTCGAGACACGAGGCTGAAACGGGGCTCCTCTGGATGTGGGCGGGACCCTCGTGTTTCCTCTCGAGTGGAGACGGGTATGTCGGGGAACTTCTTGATTTGCACCAAGGGTGTGAAGGACCCTTTCGAAGTTCCAGAGGTGAGGTGTGAGCAGCCTGGAGACGCCTCAGCGGAAATGGGCCTCATCTCGCCTGGAGGGGAGAACCTCCTGGATTTTCTCGAGTTGCGGCAGGTCTTCTCGAGTTACGACGGGGACCTCAGGGACCCGCTCTGGTGGCCTCAGGAAAGGCCAGTCCCCATGCGAGTTGCTAGGGGCCCTCTCGGGATTCCTCCCCCGTCCATGCCGGGGCTTAAGACCTTGTGTGGAGTCGGGGCCGGAACCTGAGGATTCCTCTCCAGTGTTGCCATGGATCTTGGGGTGCTTCTGAGTCTCCCCAGGGGAGTCAGGCCTCGTCTCGAGTGGGGGCATGCACGTGTGCTTTCCTCCCGAGCTGCAGCAGTAGTGTCTCGCTTCCTGTCTCGTGGATCAAGGGATATTTGTCTTTCCCTCGAGGCTGGCCGTCGAGGCTTTCCACGTGGCTTTCCCACAAGGCTGTGCCACGTGCCACCTTGGTGTGATTCGATCCTCGCCGTGAAAGACGAGCCGGTGAAGGGAAAAGAGGATCCTCTGGAATGGACTGAGACATCTGGGAGACTCCTGGAATGGTGGCACGACCCTGGAGTTCCTCTCGCCGTTCCTGTTGAGAGGGCCTCCTCTTGAGATGCGACGCGAAGGCCGGGAAATCTTTCCCGACGAAGCAGGGATAGGATCCCTCATCTCGAGCTACGAGGCGGAAACGGGGCTCCTCTGGATGTGGGCGGGTCCCTCGTGATTCCTCTCGAGTGGAGACGGGTATGTCGGGGAACTTCTTGATTTGCACCAAGGGTGTGAAGAACCCTTTCGAAGTTCCAGAGGTGAGGTGTGATCAGCCTCGAGACGCCTCAGCGGAAATGGGCCTCATCTCGCCTGGAGGGGAGAACCTCCTGGATTTTCTCGAGTTGCGGCAGGTCTTCTCGAGTTACGACGGGGACCTCAGGGACCCGCTCTGGTGGCCTCAGGAAAGTCCAGTCCCCATGCGAGTTGCTAAGGGACCACTCGGGATTCCTCTCCCGTCCATGCCGGGGCCTCAGTCCTTGTGTGGAGTCGGGGCCGGAACCTGAGGATTCCTCTCCAGTGATGCCATGGATCTTGGGGTGCTTCTGAGTCTCCCCAGGGGAGTCAGGCCTCGTCTCGAGTGGGGGCATGCACGTGCGCTTTCCTCCCAAGCTTCAGCAGTAGTGTCACTGTTCCTGTCACTTGGATCAAGGGATCTGTGGCTTTCCCTCGAGGCTATCCCTCGAGGCATTCCCACGAGGCTTTCCCACAGGGCTGTGCCACGTGCCACCTTGCTGTGAGTCTATCCTCTTCGTGAAAGACGAGCCGGTGAAGGGAAAAGAGGTTCCTCTGGAATGGACTGAGACATCTGGGGGACTCTTGGAATGGTGGCACGACCCTGGAGTTCCTCTCGCCGTTCCTGTTGAGAGGGCCTCCTCTTGAGATGCGACGGGAACGCCGGGAACTCTTTCCCGACGAAGCAGGGATAGGATCCCTCATCTCGAGACACGAGGCTGAAACGGGGTTCCTCTGGATGTGGGCGGGACCCTCGTGTTTCCTCTCGAGTGGAGACGGGTATGTCGGGGAACTTCTTGATTTGCACCAAGGGTGTGAAGGACCCTTTCGAAGTTCCAGAGGTGAGGTGTGAGCAGCCTGGAGACGCCTCAGCGGAAATGGGCCTCATCTCGCCTGGAGGGGAGAACCTCCTGGATTTTCTCGAGTTGCGGCAGGTCTTCTCGAGTTACGACGGGGACCTCAGGGACCCGCTCTGGTGGCCTCATTAAAGGCCAGTCCCCATGCGAGTTGCTAGGGGCCCTCTCGGGATTCCTCCCCCGTCCATGCCGGGGCTTAAGACCTTGTGTGGAGTCGGGGCCGGAACCTGAGGATTCCTCTCCAGTGTTGCCATGGATCTTGGGGTGCTTCTGAGTCTCCCCAGGGGAGTCAGGCCTCGTCTCGAGTGGGGGCATGCACGTGTGCTTTCCTCCCGAGCTGCAGCAGTAGTGTCACGCTTCCTGTCTCGTGGATCAAGGGATATTTGGCTTTCCCTCGAGGCTGGCCGTCGAGGCTTTCCACGTGGCTTTCCCACAAGGCTGTGCCACGTGCCACCTTGGTGTGATTCGATCCTCGCCGTGAAAGACGAGCCGGTGAAGGGAAAAGAGGATCCTCTGGAATGGACTGAGACATCTGGGAGACTCCTGGAATGGTGGCACGACCCTGGAGTTCCTCTCGCCGTTCCTGTTGAGAGGGCCTCCTCTTGAGATGCGACGCGAAGGCCGGGAAATCTTTCCCGACGAAGCAGGGATAGGATCCCTCATCTCGAGCTACGAGGCGGAAACGGGGCTCCTCTGGATGTGGGCGGGTCCCTCGTGATTCCTCTCGAGTGGAGACGGGTATGTCGGGGAACTTCTTGATTTGCACCAAGGGTGTGAAGAACCCTTTCGAAGTTCCAGAGGTGAGGTGTGATCAGCCTCGAGACGCCTCAGCGGAAATGGGCCTCATCTCGCCTGGAGGGGAGAACCTCCTGGATTTTCTCGAGTTGCGGCAGGTCTTCTCGAGTTACGACGGGGACCTCAGGGACCCGCTCTGGTGGCCTCAGGAAAGGCCAGTCCCCATGCGAGTTGCTAAGGGACCACTCGGGATTCCTCTCCCGTCCATGCCGGGGCCTCAGTCCTTGTGTGGAGTCGGGGCCGGAACCTGAGGATTCCTCTCCAGTGATGCCATGGATCTTGGGGTGCTTCTGAGTCTCCCCAGGGGAGTCAGGCCTCGTCTCGAGTGGGGGCATGCACGTGCGCTTTCCTCCCAAGCTTCAGGAGTAGTGTCACTCTTCCTGTCACTTGGATCAAGGGATCTGTGGCTTTCCCTCGAGGCTATCCCTCGAGGCATTCCCACGAGGCTTTCCCACAGGGCTGTGCCACGTGCCACCTTGGTGTGAGTCGATCCTCTTCGTGAAAGACGAGCCGGTGAAGGGAAAAGAGGTTCCTCTGGAATGGACTGAGACATCTGGGGGACTCTTGGAATGGTGGCACGACCCTGGAGTTCCTCTCGCCGTTCCTGTTGAGAGGGCCTCCTCTTGAGCTGCGACGGGAACGCCGGGAACTCTTTCCCGACGAAGCAGGGATAGGATCCCTCATCTCGAGACACGAGGCTGAAACGGGGCTCCTCTGGATGTGGGCGGGACCCTCGTGTTTCCTCTCGAGTGGAGACGGGTATGTCGGGGAACTTCTTGATTTGCACCAAGGGTGTGAAGGACCCTTTCGAAGTTCCAGAGGTGAGGTGTGAGCAGCCTGGAGACGCCTCAGCGGAAATGGGCCTCATCTCGCCTGGAGGGGAGAACCTCCTGGATTTTCTCGAGTTGCGGCAGGTCTTCTCGAGTTACGACGGGGACCTCAGGGACCCGCTCTGGTGGCCTCAGGAAAGGCCAGTCCCCATGCGAGTTGCTAGGGGCCCTCTCGGGATTCCTCCCCCGTCCATGCCGGGGCTTAAGACCTTGTGTGGAGTCGGGGCCGGAACCTGAGGATTCCTCTCCAGTGTTGCCATGGATCTTGGGGTGCTTCTGAGTCTCCCCAGGGGAGTCAGGCCTCGTCTCGAGTGGGGGCATGCACGTGTGCTTTCCTCCCGAGCTGCAGCAGTAGTGTCACGCTTCCTGTCTCGTGGATCAAGGGATATTTGGCTTTCCCTCGAGGCTGGCCGTCGAGGCTTTCCACGTGGCTTTCCCACAAGGCTGTGCCACGTGCCACCTTGGTGTGATTCGATCCTCGCCGTGAAAGACGAGCCGGTGAAGGGAAAAGAGGATCCTCTGGAATGGACTGAGACATCTGGGAGACTCCTGGAATGGTGGCACGACCCTGGAGTTCCTCTCGCCGTTCCTGTTGAGAGGGCCTCCTCTTGAGATGCGACGCGAAGGCCGGGAAATCTTTCCCGACGAAGCAGGGATAGGATCCCTCATCTCGAGCTACGAGGCGGAAACGGGGCTCCTCTGGATGTGGGCGGGTCCCTCGTGATTCCTCTCGAGTGGAGACGGGTATGTCGGGGAACTTCTTGATTTGCACCAAGGGTGTGAAGAACCCTTTCGAAGTTCCAGAGGTGAGGTGTGATCAGCCTCGAGACGCCTCAGCGGAAATGGGCCTCATCTCGCCTGGAGGGGAGAACCTCCTGGATTTTCTCGAGTTGCGGCAGGTCTTCTCGAGTTACGACGGGGACCTCAGGGACCCGCTCTGGTGGCCTCAGGAAAGGCCAGTCCCCATGCGAGTTGCTAAGGGACCACTCGGGATTCCTCTCCCGTCCATGCCGGGGCCTCAGTCCTTGTGTGGAGTCGGGGCCGGAACCTGAGGATTCCTCTCCAGTGATGCCATGGATCTTGGGGTGCTTCTGAGTCTCCCCAGGGGAGTCAGGCCTCGTCTCGAGTGGGGGCATGCACGTGCGCTTTCCTCCCAAGCTTCAGGAGTAGTGTCACTCTTCCTGTCACTTGGATCAAGGGATCTGTGGCTTTCCCTCGAGGCTATCCCTCGAGGCATTCCCACGAGGCTTTCCCACAGGGCTGTGCCACGTGCCACCTTGCTGTGAGTCGATCCTCTTCGTGAAAGACGAGCCGGTGAAGGGAAAAGAGGTTCCTCTGGAATGGACTGAGACATCTGGGGGACTCTTGGAATGGTGGCACGACCCTGGAGTTCCTCTCGCCGTTCCTGTTGAGAGGGCCTCCTCTTGAGCTGCGACGGGAACGCCGGGAACTCTTTCCCGACGAAGCAGGGATAGGATCCCTCATCTCGAGACACGAGGCTGAAACGGGGCTCCTCTGGATGTGGGCGGGACCCTCGTGTTTCCTCTCGAGTGGAGACGGGTATGTCGGGGAACTTCTTGATTTGCACCAAGGGTGTGAAGGACCCTTTCGAAGTTCCAGAGGTGAGGTGTGAGCAGCCTGGAGACGCCTCAGCGGAAATGGGCCTCATCTCGCCTGGAGGGGAGAACCTCCTGGATTTTCTCGAGTTGCGGCAGGTCTTCTCGAGTTACGACGGGGACCTCAGGGACCCGCTCTGGTGGCCTCAGGAAAGGCCAGTCCCCATGCGAGTTGCTAGGGGCCCTCTCGGGATTCCTCCCCCGTCCATGCCGGGGCTTAAGACCTTGTGTGGAGTCGGGGCCGGAACCTGAGGATTCGTCTCCAGTGTTGCCATGGATCTTGGGGTGCTTCTGAGTCTCCCCAGGGGAGTCAGGCCTCGTCTCGAGTGGGGGCATGCACGTGTGCTTTCCTCCCGAGCTGCAGCAGTAGTGTCACGCTTCCTGTCTCGTGGATCAAGGGATATTTGGCTTTCCCTCGAGGCTGGCCGTCGAGGCTTTCCACGTGGCTTTCCCACAAGGCTGTGCCACGTGCCACCTTGGTGTGATTCGATCCTCGCCGTGAAAGACGAGCCGGTGAAGGGAAAAGAGGATCCTCTGGAATGGACTGAGACATCTGGGAGACTCCTGGAATGGTGGCACGACCCTGGAGTTCCTCTCGCCGTTCCTGTTGAGAGGGCCTCCTCTTGAGATGCGACGCGAAGGCCGGGAAATCTTTCCCGACGAAGCAGGGATAGGATCCCTCATCTCGAGCTACGAGGCGGAAACGGGGCTCCTCTGGATGTGGGCGGGTCCCTCGTGATTCCTCTCGAGTGGAGACGGGTATGTCGGGGAACTTCTTGATTTGCACCAAGGGTGTGAAGAACCCTTTCGAAGTTCCAGAGGTGAGGTGTGATCAGCCTCGAGACGCCTCAGCGGAAATGGGCCTCATCTCGCCTGGAGGGGAGAACCTCCTGGATTTTCTCGAGTTGCGGCAGGTCTTCTCGAGTTACGACGGGGACCTCAGGGACCCGCTCTGGTGGCCTCAGGAAAGGCCAGTCCCCATGCGAGTTGCTAAGGGACCACTCGGGATTCCTCTCCCGTCCATGCCGGGGCCTCAGTCCTTGTGTGGAGTCGGGGCCGGAACCTGAGGATTCCTCTCCAGTGATGCCATGGATCTTGGGGTGCTTCTGAGTCTCCCCAGGGGAGTCAGGCCTCGTCTCGAGTGGGGGCATGCACGTGCGCTTTCCTCCCAAGCTTCAGTAGTAGTGTCACTCTTCCTGTCACTTGGATCAAGGGATCTGTGGCTTTCCCTCGAGGCTATCCCTCGAGGCATTCCCACGAGGCTTTCCCACAGGGCTGTGCCACGTGCCACCTTGGTGTGAGTCGATCCTCTTCGTGAAAGACGAGCCGGTGAAGGGAAAAGAGGTTCCTCTGGAATGGACTGAGACATCTGGGGGACTCTTGGAATGGTGGCACGACCCTGGAGTTCCTCTCGCCGTTCCTGTTGAGAGGGCCTCCTCTTGAGATGCGACGGGAACGCCGGGAACTCTTTCCCGACGAAGCAGGGATAGGATCCCTCATCTCGAGACACGAGGCTGAAACGGGGTTCCTCTGGATGTGGGCGGGACCCTCGTGTTTCCTCTCGAGTGGAGACGGGTATGTCGGGGAACTTCTTGATTTGCACCAAGGGTGTGAAGGACCCTTTCGAAGTTCCAGAGGTGAGGTGTGAGCAGCCTGGAGACGCCTCAGCGGAAATGGGCCTCATCTCGCCTGGAGGGGAGAACCTCCTGGATTTTCTCGAGTTGCGGCAGGTCTTCTCGAGTTACGACGGGGACCTCAGGGACCCGCTCTGGTGGCCTCAGGAAAGGCCAGTCCCCATGCGAGTTGCTAGGGGCCCTCTCGGGATTCCTCCCCCGTCCATGCCGGGGCTTAAGACCTTGTGTGGAGTCGGGGCCGGAACCTGAGGATTCCTCTCCAGTGTTGCCATGGATCTTGGGGTGCTTCTGAGTCTCCCCAGGGGAGTCAGGCCTCGTCTCGAGTGGGGGCATGCACGTGTGCTTTCCTCCCGAGCTGCAGCAGTAGTGTCACGCTTCCTGTCTCGTGGATCAAGGGATATTTGGCTTTCCCTCGAGGCTGGCCGTCGAGGCTTTCCACGTGGCTTTCCCACAAGGCTGTGCCACGTGCCACCTTGGTGTGATTCGATCCTCGCCGTGAAAGACGAGCCGGTGAAGGGAAAAGAGGATCCTCTGGAATGGACTGAGACATCTGGGAGACTCCTGGAATGGTGGCACGACCCTGGAGTTCCTCTCGCCGTTCCTGTTGAGAGGGCCTCCTCTTGAGATGCGACGCGAAGGCCGGGAAATCTTTCCCGACGAAGCAGGGATAGGATCCCTCATCTCGAGCTACGAGGCGGAAACGGGGCTCCTCTGGATGTGGGCGGGTCCCTCGTGATTCCTCTCGAGTGGAGACGGGTATGTCGGGGAACTTCTTGATTTGCACCAAGGGTGTGAAGAACCCTTTCGAAGTTCCAGAGGTGAGGTGTGATCAGCCTCGAGACGCCTCAGCGGAAATGGGCCTCATCTCGCCTGGAGGGGAGAACCTCCTGGATTTTCTCGAGTTGCGGCAGGTCTTCTCGAGTTACGACGGGGACCTCAGGGACCCGCTCTGGTGGCCTCAGGAAAGGCCAGTCCCCATGCGAGTTGCTAGGGGCCCTCTCGGGATTCCTCCCCCGTCCATGCCGGGGCTTAAGACCTTGTGTGGAGTCGGGGCCGGAACCTGAGGATTCCTCTCCAGTGTTGCCATGGATCTTGGGGTGCTTCTGAGTCTCCCCAGGGGAGTCAGGCCTCGTCTCGAGTGGGGGCATGCACGTGCGCTTTCCTCCCAAGCTTCAGGAGTAGTGTCACTCTTCCTGTCACTTGGATCAAGGGATCTGTGGCTTTCCCTCGAGGCTATCCCTCGAGGCATTCCCACGAGGCTTTCCCACAGGGCTGTGCCACGTGCCACCTTGGTGTGAGTCGATCCTCTTCGTGAAAGACGAGCCGGTGAAGGGAAAAGAGGTTCCTCTGGAATGGACTGAGACATCTGGGGGACTCTTGGAATGGTGGCACGACCCTGGAGTTCCTCTCGCCGTTCCTGTTGAGAGGGCCTCCTCTTGAGCTGCGACGGGAACGCCGGGAACTCTTTCCCGACGAAGCAGGGATAGGATCCCTCATCTCGAGACACGAGGCTGAAACGGGGCTCCTCTGGATGTGGGCGGGACCCTCGTGTTTCCTCTCGAGTGGAGACGGGTATGTCGGGGAACTTCTTGATTTGCACCAAGGGTGTGAAGGACCCTTTCGAAGTTCCAGAGGTGAGGTGTGAGCAGCCTGGAGACGCCTCAGCGGAAATGGGCCTCATCTCGCCTGGAGGGGAGAACCTCCTGGATTTTCTCGAGTTGCGGCAGGTCTTCTCGAGTTACGACGGGGACCTCAGGGACCCGCTCTGGTGGCCTCAGGAAAGGCCAGTCCCCATGCGAGTTGCTAGGGGCCCTCTCGGGATTCCTCCCCCGTCCATGCCGGGGCTTAAGACCTTGTGTGGAGTCGGGGCCGGAACCTGAGGATTCCTCTCCAGTGTTGCCATGGATCTTGGGGTGCTTCTGAGTCTCCCCAGGGGAGTCAGGCCTCGTCTCGAGTGGGGGCATGCACGTGTGCTTTCCTCCCGAGCTGCAGCAGTAGTGTCACGCTTCCTGTCTCGTGGATCAAGGGATATTTGGCTTTCCCTCGAGGCTGGCCGTCGAAGCTTTCCACGTGGCTTTCCCACAAGGCTGTGCCACGTGCCACCTTGGTGTGATTCGATCCTCGCCGTGAAAGACGAGCCGGTGAAGGGAAAAGAGGATCCTCTGGAATGGACTGAGACATCTGGGAGACTCCTGGAATGGTGGCACGACCCTGGAGTTCCTCTCGCCGTTCCTGTTGAGAGGGCCTCCTCTTGAGATGCGACGCGAAGGCCGGGAAATCTTTCCCGACGAAGCAGGGATAGGATCCCTCATCTCGAGCTACGAGGCGGAAACGGGGCTCCTCTGGATGTGGGCGGGTCCCTCGTGATTCCTCTCGAGTGGAGACGGGTATGTCGGGGAACTTCTTGATTTGCACCAAGGGTGTGAAGAACCCTTTCGAAGTTCCAGAGGTGAGGTGTGATCAGCCTCGAGACGCCTCAGCGGAAATGGGCCTCATCTCGCCTGGAGGGGAGAACCTCCTGGATTTTCTCGAGTTGCGGCAGGTCTTCTCGAGTTACGACGGGGACCTCAGGGACCCGCTCTGGTGGCCTCAGGAAAGGCCAGTCCCCATGCGAGTTGCTAAGGGACCACTCGGGATTCCTCTCCCGTCCATGCCGGGGCCTCAGTCCTTGTGTGGAGTCGGGGCCGGAACCTGAGGATTCCTCTCCAGTGATGCCATGGATCTTGGGGTGCTTCTGAGTCTCCCCAGGGGAGTCAGGCCTCGTCTCGAGTGGGGGCATGCACGTGCGCTTTCCTCCCAAGCTTCAGCAGTAGTGTCACTCTTCCTGTCACTTGGATCAAGGGATCTGTGGCTTTCCCTCGGGGCTATCCCTCGAGGCATTCCCACGAGGCTTTCCCACAGGGCTGTGCCACGTGCCACCTTGGTGTGAGTCGATCCTCTTCGTGAAAGACGAGCCGGTGAAGGGAAAAGAGGTTCCTCTGGAATGGACTGAGACATCTGGGGGACTCTTGGAATGGTGGCACGACCCTGGAGTTCCTCTCGCCGTTCCTGTTGAGAGGGCCTCCTCTTGAGCTGCGACGGGAACGCCGGGAACTCTTTCCCGACGAAGCAGGGATAGGATCCCTCATCTCGAGACACGAGGCTGAAACGGGGCTCCTCTGGATGTGGGCGGGACCCTCGTGTTTCCTCTCGAGTGGAGACGGGTATGTCGGGGAACTTCTTGATTTGCACCAAGGGTGTGAAGGACCCTTTCGAAGTTCCAGAGGTGAGGTGTGAGCAGCCTGGAGACGCCTCAGCGGAAATGGGCCTCATCTCGCCTGGAGGGGAGAACCTCCTGGATTTTCTCGAGTTGCGGCAGGTCTTCTCGAGTTACGACGGGGACCTCAGGGACCCGCTCTGGTGGCCTCAGGAAAGGCCAGTCCCCATGCGAGTTGCTAGGGGCCCTCTCGGGATTCCTCCCCCGTCCATGCCGGGGCTTAAGACCTTGTGTGGAGTCGGGGCCGGAACCTGAGGATTCCTCTCCAGTGTTGCCATGGATCTTGGGGTGCTTCTGAGTCTCCCCAGGGGAGTCAGGCCTCGTCTCGAGTGGGGGCATGCACGTGTGCTTTCCTCCCGAGCTGCAGCAGTAGTGTCACGCTTCCTGTCTCGTGGATCAAGGGATATTTGGCTTTCCCTCGAGGCTGGCCGTCGAGGCTTTCCACGTGGCTTTCCCACAAGGCTGTGCCACGTGCCACCTTGGTGTGATTCGATCCTCGCCGTGAAAGACGAGCCGGTGAAGGGAAAAGAGGATCCTCTGGAATGGACTGAGACATCTGGGAGACTCCTGGAATGGTGGCACGACCCTGGAGTTCCTCTCGCCGTTCCTGTTGAGAGGGCCTCCTCTTGAGATGCGACGCGAAGGCCGGGAAATCTTTCCCGACGAAGCAGGGATAGGATCCCTCATCTCGAGCTACGAGGCGGAAACGGGGCTCCTCTGGATGTGGGCGGGTCCCTCGTGATTCCTCTCGAGTGGAGACGGGTATGTCGGGGAACTTCTTGATTTGCACCAAGGGTGTGAAGAACCCTTTCGAAGTTCCAGAGGTGAGGTGTGATCAGCCTCGAGACGCCTCAGCGGAAATGGGCCTCATCTCGCCTGGAGGGGAGAACCTCCTGGATTTTCTCGAGTTGCGGCAGGTCTTCTCGAGTTACGACGGGGACCTCAGGGACCCGCTCTGGTGGCCTCAGGAAAGGCCAGTCCCCATGCGAGTTGCTAAGGGACCACTCGGGATTCCTCTCCCGTCCATGCCGGGGCCTCAGTCCTTGTGTGGAGTCGGGGCCGGAACCTGAGGATTCCTCTCCAGTGATGCCATGGATCTTGGGGTGCTTCTGAGTCTCCCCAGGGGAGTCAGGCCTCGTCTCGAGTGGGGGCATGCACGTGTGCTTTCCTCCCGAGCTGCAGCAGTAGTGTCACGCTTCCTGTCTCGTGGATCAAGGGATATTTGGCTTTCCCTCGAGGCTGGCCATCGAGGCTTTCCACGTGGCTTTCCCACAAGGCTGTGCCACGTGCCACCTTGGTGTGATTCGATCCTCGCCGTGAAAGACGAGCCGGTGAAGGGAAAAGAGGATCCTCTGGAATGGACTGAGACATCTGGGAGACTCCTGGAATGGTGGCACGACCCTGGAGTTCCTCTCGCCGTTCCTGTTGAGAGGGCCTCCTCTTGAGATGCGACGCGAAGGCCGGGAAATCTTTCCCGACGAAGCAGGGATAGGATCCCTCATCTCGAGATACGAGGCAGAAACGGGGCTCCTCTGGATGTGGGCGGGTCCCTCGTGATTCCTCTCGAGTGGAGACGGGTATGTCGGGGAACTTCTTGATTTGCACCAAGGGTGTGAAGAACCCTTTCGAAGTTCCAGAGGTGAGGTGTGATCAGCCTCGTGACGCCTCAGCGGAAATGGGACTCATCTCGCCTGGAGGGGAGAACCTCCTGGATTTTCTCGAGTTGCGGCAGGTCTTCTCGAGTTACGACGGGGACCTCAGGGACCCGCTCTGGTGGCCTCAGGAAAGGCCAGTCCCCATGCGAGTTGCTAAGGGACCACTCGGGATTCCTCTCCCGTCCATGCCGGGGCCTCAGTCCTTGTGTGGAGTCGGGGCCGGAACCTGAGGATTCCTCTCCAGTGATGCCATGGATCTTGGGGTGCTTCTGAGTCTCCCCAGGGGAGTCAGGCCTCGTCTCGAGTGGGGACATGCACGTGCGCTTTCCTCCCAAGCTTCAGCAGTAGTGTCACTCTTCCTGTCACTTGGATCAAGGGATCTGTGGCTTTCCCTCGAGGCTATCCCTCGAGGCATTCCCACGAGGCTTTCCCACAGGGCTGTGCCACGTGCCACCTTGCTGTGAGTCGATCCTCGTCGTGAAAGACGAGCCGGTGAAGGGAAAAGAGGTTCCTCTGGAATGGACTGAGACATCTGGGGGACTCTTGGAATGGTGGCACGACCCTGGAGTTCCTCTCGCCGTTCCTGTTGAGAGGGCCTCCTCTTGAGCTGCGACGGGAACGCCGGGAACTCTTTCCCGACGAAGCAGGGATAGGATCCCTCATCTCGAGACACGAGGCTGAAACGGGGCTCCTCTGGATGTGGGCGGGACCCTCGTGTTTCCTCTCGAGTGGAGACGGGTATGTCGGGGAACTTCTTGATTTGCACCAAGGGTGTGAAGGACCCTTTCGAAGTTCCAGAGGTGAGGTGTGAGCAGCCTGGAGACGCCTCAGCGGAAATGGGCCTCATCTCGCCTGGAGGGGAGAACCTCCTGGATTTTCTCGAGTTGCGGCAGGTCTTCTCGAGTTACGACGGGGACCTCAGGGACCCGCTCTGGTGGCCTCAGGAAACGCCAGTCCCCATGCGAGTTGCTAGGGGCCCTCTCGGGATTCCTCCCCCGTCCATGCCGGGGCTTAAGACCTTGTGTGGAGTCGGGGCCGGAACCTGAGGATTCCTCTCCAGTGTTGCCATGGATCTTGGGGTGCTTCTGAGTCTCCCCAGGGGAGTCAGGCCTCGTCTCGAGTGGGGGCATGCACGTGTGCTTTCCTCCCGAGCTGCAGCAGTAGTGTCACGCTTCCTGTCTCGTGGATCAAGGGATATTTGGCTTTCCCTCGAGGCTGGCCGTCGAGGCTTTCCACGTGGCTTTCCCACAAGGCTGTGCCACGTGCCACCTTGGTGTGATTCGATCCTCGCCGTGAAAGACGAGCCGGTGAAGGGAAAAGAGGATCCTCTGGAATGGACTGAGACATCTGGGAGACTCCTGGAATGGTGGCACGACCCTGGAGTTCCTCTCGCCGTTCCTGTTGAGAGGGCCTCCTCTTGAGATGCGACGCGAAGGCCGGGAAATCTTTCCCGACGAAGCAGGGATAGGATCCCTCATCTCGAGCTACGAGGCGGAAACGGGGCTCCTCTGGATGTGGGCGGGTCCCTCGTGATTCCTCTCGAGTGGAGACGGGTATGTCGGGGAACTTCTTGATTTGCACCAAGGGTGTGAAGAACCCTTTCGAAGTTCCAGAGGTGAGGTGTGATCAGCCTCGAGACGCCTCAGCGGAAATGGGCCTCATCTCGCCTGGAGGGGAGAACCTCCTGGATTTTCTCGAGTTGCGGCAGGTCTTCTCGAGTTACGACGGGGACCTCAGGGACCCGCTCTGGTGGCCTCAGGAAAGGCCAGTCCCCATGCGAGTTGCTAAGGGACCACTCGGGATTCCTCTCCCGTCCATGCCGGGGCCTCAGTCCTTGTGTGGAGTCGGGGCCGGAACCTGAGGATTCCTCTCCAGTGATGCCATGGATCTTGGGGTGCTTCTGAGTCTCCCCAGGGGAGTCAGGCCTCGTCTCGAGTGGGGGCATGCACGTGCGCTTTCCTCCCAAGCTTCAGCAGTAGTGTCACTCTTCCTGTCACTTGGATCAAGGGATCTGTGGCTTTCCCTCGAGGCTATCCCTCGAGGCATTCCCACGAGGCTTTCCCACAGGGCTGTGCCACGTGCCACCTTGGTGTGAGTCGATCCTCTTCGTGAAAGACGAGCCGGTGAAGGGAAAAGAGGTTCCTCTGGAATGGACTGAGACATCTGGGGGACTCCTGGAATGGTGGCACGACCCTGGAGTTCCTCTCGCCGTTCCTGTTGAGAGGGCCTCCTCTTGAGCTGCGACGGGAACGCCGGGAACTCTTTCCCGACGAAGCAGGGATAGGATCCCTCATCTCGAGACACGAGGCTGAAACGGGGCTCCTCTGGATGTGGGCGGGACCCTCGTGTTTCCTCTCGAGTGGAGACGGGTATGTCGGGGAACTTCTTGATTTGCACCAAGGGTGTGAAGGACCCTTTCGAAGTTCCAGAGGTGAGGTGTGAGCAGCCTGGAGACGCCTCAGCGGAAATGGGCCTCATCTCGCCTGGAGGGGAGAACCTCCTGGATTTTCTCGAGTTGCGGCAGGTCTTCTCGAGTTACGACGGGGACCTCAGGGACCCGCTCTGGTGGCCTCAGGAAAGGCCAGTCCCCATGCGAGTTGCTAGGGGCCCTTTCGGGATTCCTCCCCCGTCCATGCCGGGGCTTAAGACCTTGTGTGGAGTCGGGGCCGGAACCTGAGGATTCGTCTCCAGTGTTGCCATGGATCTTGGGGTGCTTCTGAGTCTCCCCAGGGGAGTCAGGCCTCGTCTCGAGTGGGGGCATGCACGTGTGCTTTCCTCCCGAGCTGCAGCAGTAGTGTCACGCTTCCTGTCTCGTGGATCAAGGGATATTTGGCTTTCCCTCGAGGCTGGCCGTCGAGGCTTTCCACGTGGCTTTCCCACAAGGCTGTGCCACGTGCCACCTTGGTGTGATTCGATCCTCGCCGTGAAAGACGAGCCGGTGAAGGGAAAAGAGGATCCTCTGGAATGGACTGAGACATCTGGGAGACTCCTGGAATGGTGGCACGACCCTGGAGTTCCTCTCGCCGTTCCTGTTGAGAGGGCCTCCTCTTGAGATGCGACGCGAAGGCCGGGAAATCTTTCCCGACGAAGCAGGGATAGGATCCCTCATCTCGAGCTACGAGGCGGAAACGGGGCTCCTCTGGATGTGGGCGGGTCCCTCGTGATTCCTCTCGAGTGGAGACGGGTATGTCGGGGAACTTCTTGATTTGCACCAAGGGTGTGAAGAACCCTTTCGAAGTTCCAGAGGTGAGGTGTGATCAGCCTCGAGACGCCTCAGCGGAAATGGGCCTCATCTCGCCTGGAGGGGAGAACCTCCTGGATTTTCTCGAGTTGTAGCAGGTCTTCTCGAGTTACGACGGGGACCTCAGGGACCCGCTCTGGTGGCCTCAGGAAAGGCCAGTCCCCATGCGAGTTGCTAAGGGACCACTCGGGATTCCTCTCCCGTCCATGCCGGGGCCTCAGTCCTTGTGTGGAGTCGGGGCCGGAACCTGAGGATTCCTCTCCAGTGATGCCATGGATCTTGGGGTGCTTCTGAGTCTCCCCAGGGGAGTCAGGCCTCGTCTCGAGTGGGGGCATGCACGTGCGCTTTCCTCCCAAGCTTCAGCAGTAGTGTCACTCTTCCTGTCACTTGGATCAAGGGATCTGTGGCTTTCCCTCGAGGCTATCCCTCGAGGCATTCCCACGAGGCTTTCCCACAGGGCTGTGCCACGTGCCACCTTGCTGTGAGTCGATCCTCTTCGTGAAAGACGAGCCGGTGAAGGGAAAAGTGGTTCCTCTGGAATGGACTGAGACATCTGGGGGACTCTTGGAATGGTGGCACGACCCTGGAGTTCCTCTCGCCGTTCCTGTTGAGAGGGCCTCCTCTTGAGCTGCGACGGGAACGCCGGGAACTCTTTCCCGACGAAGCAGGGATAGGATCCCTCATCTCGAGACACGAGGCTGAAACGGGGCTCCTCTGGATGTGGGCGGGACCCTCGTGTTTCCTCTCGAGTGGAGACGGGTATGTCGGGGAACTTCTTGATTTGCACCAAGGGTGTGAAGGACCCTTTCGAAGTTCCAGAGGTGAGGTGTGAGCAGCCTGGAGACGCCTCAGCGGAAATGGGCCTCATCTCGCCTGGAGGGGAGAACCTCCTGGATTTTCTCGAGTTGCGGCAGGTCTTCTCGAGTTACGACGGGGACCTCAGGGACCCGCTCTGGTGGCCTCAGGAAAGGCCAGTCCCCATGCGAGTTGCTAGGGGCCCTCTCGGGATTCCTCCCCCGTCCATGCCGGGGCTTAAGACCTTGTGTGGAGTCGGGGCCGGAACCTGAGGATTCGTCTCCAGTGTTGCCATGGATCTTGGGGTGCTTCTGAGTCTCCCCAGGGGAGTCAGGCCTCGTCTCGAGTGGGGGCATGCACGTGTGCTTTCCTCCCGAGCTGCAGCAGTAGTGTCACGCTTCCTGTCTCGTGGATCAAGGGATATTTGGCTTTCCCTCGAGGCTGGCCGTCGAGGCTTTCCACGTGGCTTTCCCACAAGGCTGTGCCACGTGCCACCTTGGTGTGATTCGATCCTCGCCGTGAAAGACGAGCCGGTGAAGAGAAAAGAGGATCCTCTGGAATGGACTGAGACATCTGGGAGACTCCTGGAATGGTGGCACGACCCTGGAGTTCCTCTCGCCGTTCCTGTTGAGAGGGCCTCCTCTTGAGATGCGACGCGAAGGCCGGGAAATCTTTCCCGACGAAGCAGGGATAGGATCCCTCATCTCGAGATACGAGGCGGAAACGGGGCTCCTCTGGATGTGGGCGGGTCCCTCGTGATTCCTCTCGAGTGGAGACGGGTATGTCGGGGAACTTCTTGATTTGCACCAAGGGTGTGAAGAACCCTTTCGAAGTTCCAGAGGTGAGGTGTGATCAGCCTGGAGACGCCTCAGCGGAAATGGGCCTCATCTCGCCTGGAGGGGAGAACCTCCTGGATTTTCTCGAGTTGCGGCAGGTCTTCTCGAGTTACGACGGGGACCTCAGGGACCCGCTCTGGTGGCCTCAGGAAAGGCCAGTCCCCATGCGAGTTGCTAGGGGACCTCTCGGGATTCCTCTCCTGTCCATGCCGGGGCCTCAGTCCTTGTGTGGAGTCAGGGTCGGAACCTGAGGATTCCTCTCCAGTGTTGCCATGGATCTTGGGGTGCTTCTGAGTCTCCCCAGGGGAGTCACTTCTCGTCTCGAGTGCGGCCATGCATGTGTGCATTCCTCCCGAGCTGCAGCAGTAGTGTCACCCTTCCTGTCACGTGGATCAAGGGATCTGTGGCTTTCCCTCGAGGCTGTTCCTCGAGGCTTTCCCACGAGGCTTTCCCACAGGGCTGTTCCACGTGCCACCTTGGTGTGAATCGATCCTCGGCGTGAAAGACGAGGCGGTGAAGGGAAAAGAGGTTCCTCTGGAATGGACTGAGACATCTGGGGGACTCTTGGAATGGTGGCACGACCCTGGAGTTCCTCTCGACGTTCCTGTTGAGAGGGCCTCCTCTTGAGATGCGACCGGAACGCCGGGAACTCTTTCCCGACGAAGCAGGGAAAGGATCCCTCATCTCGAGCTACGAGGTGGAAACGGGGCTCCTCTGGATGTGGGCGGGACCCTCGTGTTTCCTTTCGCGTGGAGACGGGTACTTCGGGGATTTTCTTGATTTGCACCAAGGGTGTGAAGGACCCTTTCGAAGTTCCAGAGTTGAGGTGTGATCAGCCTCGAGACGCCTCAGCGGAAATGGGCCTCATCTCGCCTGGAGGGGAGAGCCTCCTGGATTCTCTCGAGGTGCGGCAGGTCTCTTCGAGTTACGACGGGGACCTCAGGGACCAACTCTCGTGGCCTCAGTAAAGGCCAGTCCCCATGCGAGTTGCTAGGGGCCATCTCGGGATTCCTACCCGTCCAAGCCAGGGCTTAAGACCTTGTGTGGGGTCGGGGAAGGAACCTGAGGATTCCTCTCCAGTGATGCCAAGGATCTTGGGGTGCTTCTGAGTCTCCCCAGGGGAGTCAGGCCTCGTCTCGTGTGGGGGCATGCACGTGTGCTTTCCTCCCGAGCTGCAGCAGTAGTGTCACGCTTCCTGTCTCGTGGATCAAGGGATATTTGGCTTTCCCTCGAGGCTGTTCCTCGAGGCTTTCCACGTGGCTTTCCCACAGGGCTGTGCCACGTGCACCTTGGTGTGATTCGATCCTCGGCGTGAAAGACGAGCCGGTGAAGGGAAAAGAGGATCCTCTGGAATGGACTGAGACATCTGGGAGACTCCTGGAATGGTGGCACGACCCTGGAGTTCCTCTCGCCGTTCCTGTTGAGAGGGCCTCCTCTTGAGGTGCGACGCGAAGGCCGGGAAATCTTTCCCGACGAAGCAGGGATAGGATCCCTCATCTCGAGCTACGAGGCGGAAACGGGGCTCCTCTGGATGTGGGCGGGTCCCTCGTGATTCCTCTCGAGTGGAGACGGGTATGTCGGGGAACTTCTTGATTTGCACCAAGGGTGTGAAGAACCCTTTCGAAGTTCCAGAGGTGAGGTGTGATCAGCCTCGAGACGCCTCAGCGGAAATGGGCCTCATCTCGCCTGGAGGGCAGAACCTCCTGGATTTTCTCGAGTTGCGGCAGGTCTTCTCGAGTTATGACGGGGACCTCAGGGACCCGCTCTGGTGGCCTCAGGAAAGGCCAGTCCCCATGCGAGTTGCTAGGGGACCTCTCGGGATTCCTCTCCTTTCCATGCCGGGTCCTCAGTCCTTGTGTGGAGTCAGGGTCGGAACCTGAGGATTCCTCTCCAGTGTTGCCATGGATCTTGGGGTGCTTCTGAGTCTCCCCAGGGGAGTCACTTCTCGTCTCGAGTGCGGCCATGCATGTGCGCTTTCCTCCCGAGCTGCAGCAGTAGTGTCACGCTTCCTGTCACGTGGATCAAAGGATCTGTGGCTTTCCCTCGAGGCTGTCCCTCGAGGCTTTCCCAAGAGGCTTTCGCACAGGGCTGTGCCACGTGCCACCTTGGTGGGAGTTGATCCTCGACGTGAAAGACGATCCCGTGAAGGGAAAAGAGGTTCCTCTGGAATGGACTGTGACATCTGGGGGACTCTTGGAATGGTGTCACGACCCTGGAGTTCCTCTCGCCGTTCCTGTGGAGAGGGCCTCCTCTTGAGATGCGACGGGAACGCCGGGAACTCTTTCCTGAAGAAGCAGGGAAAGGATCCCTCATCTCGAGGTACGAGGCGGGAACGGGGCTCCTCTGGATGTGGGCAGGACCCTCGTGTTTCCTCTCGAGTGGAGACGGGTATGTGTGGGAACTTCTTGATTTGCACCAAGGGTGTGAAGGACCCTTTCGAAGTTCCAGAGGTGAGGTGTGATCAGCCTCAAGAAGCCTCAGCAGAAATGGGCCTCATCTCGCCTGGAGGGCAGAACCTCCTGGATTTTCTCGAGTTGCGACAGGTCTTCTCGAGTTAAGACGGGGACCTCAGGGACCCGCTCTGGTGGCCTCAGGAAAGGCCAGTCCCCATGCGAGTTGCTAGGGGACCTCTCGGGATTCCTCTCCTGTCCATGCCGGGGCCTCAGTCCTTGTGTGGAGTCAGGGTCGGAACCTGAGGATTCCTCTCCAGTGTTGCCATGGATCTTGGGGTGCTTCTGAGTCTCCCCAGGGGAGTCAGGCCTCGTCTCGAGTGGGGGCATGCACGTGCGCTTTCCTCCCGAGCTGCAGCAGTAGTGTCACGCTTCCTGTCACGTGGATCAAGGGATCTGTGGCTTTCCCTCGAGGCTGTTCCTCGAGGCTTTCCCACGAGGCTTTCCCACAGGGCTGTTCCACGTGCCACCTTGGTGTGAATTGATCCTCGGCGTGAAAGACGAGGCGGTGAAGGGAAAAGAGGTTCCTCTGGAATGGACTGAGACATCTGGGGGACTCTTGGAATGGTGGCACGACCCTGGAGTTCCTCTCGACGTTCCTGTTGAGAGGGCCTCCTCTTGAGATGCGACCGGAACGCCGGAAACTCTTTCCCGACGAAGCAGTGAAAGGATCCCTCATCTCGAGCTACGAGGCGGAAACGGGGCTCCTCTGGATGTGGGCGGGACCCTCGTGTTTCCTTTCGCGTGGAGACGGGTACTTCGGGGATTTTCTTGATTTGCACCAAGGGTGTGAAGGACCCTTACGAAGTTCCAGAGTTGAGGTGTGATCAGACTCGAGACGCCTCAGCGGAAATGGGCCTCATCTCGCCTGGAGGGGAGAGCCTCCTGGATTCTCTTGAGTTGCGGCAGGTCTCTTCGAGTTACGACGGGGACCTCAGGGACCAACTCTCGTGGCCTCAGTAAAGGCCAGTCCCCATGCGAGTTGCTAGGGGCCATCTCGGGATTCCTACCCGTCCAAGCCAGGGCTTAAGACCTTGTGTGGGGTCGGGGAAGGAACCTGAGGATTCCTCTCCAGTGATGCCATGGATCTTGGGGTGCTTCTGAGTCTCCCCAGGGGAGTCAGGCCTCGTCTCGTGTGGGGGCATGCACGTGTGCTTTCCTCCCGAGCTGCAGCAGTAGTGTCACGCTTCCTGTCTCGTGGATCAAGGGATATTTGGCTTTCCCTAGAGGCTGGCCGTCGAGGCTTTCCACGTGGCTTTCCCACAGGGCTGTGCCACGTGCCACCTTGGTGTGATTCGATCCTCGGCGTGAAAGACGAGCCGGTGAAGGGAAAAGAGGATCCTCTGGAATGGACTGAGACATCTGGTAGACTCCTGGAATGGTGGCACGACCCTGGAGTTCCTCTCGCCGTTCCTGTTGAGAGGGCCTCATCTTGAGATGCGACGGGAACGCCGGGAACTCTTTCCTGACGAAGCAGGGAAAGGATCCCTCATCTCGAGGTACGAGGCGGGAACGGGGCTCCTCTGCATGTGGGCAGGACCCTCGTGTTTCCTCTCGAGTGGAGACGGGTATGTGTGAGAACTTCTTGATTTGCACCAAGGGTGTGAAGGACCCTTTCGAAGTTCCAGAGGTGAGGTGTGATCAGCCTCAAGAAGCCTCAGCAGAAATGGGCCTCATCTCGCCTGGAGGGCAGAACCTCCTGGATTTTCTCGAGTTGCGGCAGGTCATCTCGAGTTACGACGGGGACCTCAGGGACCCGCTCTGGTGGCCTCAGGAAAGGCCAGTCCCCATGCGAGTTGCTAGGGGACCTCTCGGGATTCCTCTCCTGTCCATGCCGGGGCCTCAGTCCTTGTGTGGAGTCAGGGTCGGAACCTGAGGATTCCTCTCCAGTGTTGCCATGGATCTTGGGGTGCTTCTGAGTCTCCCCAGGGGAGTCACTTCTCGTCTCGAGTGCGGTCATGCATGGGCGCTTTCCTCCCGAGCTGCAGCAGTAGTGTCACGCTTCCTGTCACGTGGATCAAGGATTCTGTGGCTTTCCCTCGAGGCTGTTCCTCGAGGCTTTCCCACGAGGCTTTCCCACAGGGCTGTTCCACGTGCCACCTTGGTGTGAATCGATCCTCGGCGTGAAAGACGAGGCGTTGAAGGGAAAAGAGGTTCCTCTGGAATGGACTGAGACATCTGGGGGACTCTTGGAATGGTGGCACGACCCTGGAGTTCCTCTCGACGTTCCTGTTGAGAGGGCCTCCTCTTGAGATGCGACCGGAACGCCGGGAACTCTTTCCCGACGAAGCAGGGAAAGGATCCCTCATCTCGAGCTACGAGGCGGAAACGGGGCTCCTCTGGATGTGGGCGGGACCCTCGTGTTTCCTTTCGCGTGGAGACGGGTACTTCGGGATTTTCTTGATTTGCACCAAGGGTGTGAAGGACCCTTTCGAAGTTCCAGAGTTGAGGTGTGATCAGCCTCGAGACGCCTCAGCGGAAATGGGCCTCATCTCGCCTGGAGGGGAGAGCCTCCTGGATTCTCTCGAGTTGCGGCAGGTCTCTTCGAGTTACGACGGGGACCTCAGGGACCAACTCTCGTGGCCTCAGTAAAGGCCAGTCCCCATGCGAGTTGCTAGGGGCCATCTCGGGATTCCTACCCGTCCAAGCCAGGGCTTAAGACCTTGTGTGGGGTCGGGGAAGGAACCTGAGGATTCCTCTCCAGTGATGCCATGGATCTTGGGGTGCTTCTGAGTCTCCCCAGGGGAGTCAGGCCTCGTCTCGTGTGGGGGCATGCACGTGTGCTTTCCTCCCGAGCTGCAGCAGTAGTGTCACGCTTCCTGTCTCGTGGATCAAGGGATATTTGGCTTTCCCTCGAGGCTGGCCGTCGAGGCTTTCCACGTGGCTTTCCCACAGGGCTGTGCCACGTGACACCTTGGTGTGATTCGATCCTCGGCGTGAAAGACGAGCCGGTGAAGGGAAAAGAGGATCCTCTGGAATGGACTGAGACATCTGGGAGACTCCTGGAATGGTGGCACGACCCTGGAGTTCCTCTCGCCGTTCCTGTTGAGAGGGCCTCCTCTTGAGATGCGACGGGAATGCCGGGAACTCTTTCCTGACGAAGCAGGGAAAGGATCCCTCATCTCGAGGTACGAGGCGGGAACGGGGCTCCTCTGCATGTGGGCAGGACCATCGTGTTTCCTCTCGAGTGGAGACGGGTATGTGTGGGAACTTCTTGATTTGCACCAAGGGTGTGAAGGACCCTTTCGAAGTTCCAGAGGTGAGGTGTGATCAGCCTCAAGAAGCCTCAGCAGAAATGGGCCTCATTTCGCCTGGAGGGCAGAACCTCCTGGATTTTCTCGAGTTGCGGCAGGTCATCTCGAGATACGACGGGGACCTCAGGGACCCGCTCTGGTGGCCTCAGGAAAGGCCAGTCCCCATGCGAGTTGCTAGGGGACCTCTCGGGATTCCTCACCTGTCCATGCCGGGGCCTCAGTCCTTGTGTGGAGTCAGGGTCGGAACCTGAGGATTCCTCTCCAGTGTTGCCATGGATCTTGGGGTGCTTCTGAGTGTCCCCAGGGGAGTCACTTCTCGTCTCGAGTGCGGCCATGCATGTGCGCTTTCCTCCCGAGCTGCAGCAGTAGTGTCACGCTTCCTGTCACGTGGATCAAGGGATCTGTGGCTTTCCCTCGAGGCTGTTCCTCGAGGCTTTCCCACGAGGCTTTCCCACAGGGCTGTTCCTCGTGCCACCTTGGTGTGAATCGATCCTCGGCGTGAAAGACGAGGCGTTGAAGGGAAAAGAGGTTCCTCTGGAATGGACTGAGACATCTGGGGGACTCTTGGAATGGTGGCACGACCCTGGAGTTCCTCTCGACGTTCCTGTTGAGAGGGCCTCCTCTTGAGATGCGACCGGAACGCCGGGAACCCTTTCCCGACGAAGCAGGGAAAGGATCCCTCATCTCGAGCTACGAGGCGGAAACGGGGCTCCTCTGGATGTGGGCGGGACCCTCGTGTTTCCTTTCGCGTGGAGACGGGTACTTCGGGGATTTTCTTGATTTGCACCAAGGGTGTGAAGGACCCTTTCGAAGTTCCAGAGTTGAGGTGTGATCAGCCTCGAGACGCCTCAGCGGAAATGGGCCTCATCTCGCCTGGAGGGGAGAGCCTCCTGGATTCTCTCGAGTTGCGGCAGGTCTCTTCGAGTTACGACGGGGACCTCAGGGACCAACTCTCGTGGCCTCAGTAAAGGCCAGTCCCCATGCGAGTTGCTAGGGGCCATCTCGGGATTCCTACCCGTCCATGCCAGGGCTTAAGACCTTGTGTGGGGTCGGGGAAGGAACCTGAGGATTCCTCTCCAGTGTTGCCATGGATCTTGGGGTGCTTCTGAGTCTCCCCAGGGGAGTCAGGCTTCGTCTCGAGTTGGGGCATGCACGTGCGCTTTCCTCCGGAGCTGCAGCAGTAGTGTCACGCTTCCTGTCACGTGGATCAAGGAATCTGTGGCTTTCCCTCGAGGTTGACCCTCGAGGCTTTCCCACGAGGCTTTCCCACAGGGCTGTGCCACGTGCCACCTTGGTGTGAGTCGATCCTCGGCGTGAAAGACGAGCCGGTGAAGGGAAAAGACGTTCCACTGGAATGGACTGAGACATCTGGGGAACTCTTGGAATGGTGGCACGACCCTGGAGTTCCTCTCGCCGTTCCTGTTGAGAGGGCCTCCTCTTGAGATGCGACGGGAACGCCGGGAACTCTTTCACGACGAAGCAGGGAAAGGATCCCTCATCTCGAGCTACGAGGCGGAAACGGGGCTCCTCTGGATGTGGGCGGGACCCTCGTGTTTCCTCTCGAGTGGAGACGGGTATGTCGGGGAACTTCTTGATTTGCACCAAGGGTGTGAAGGACCCTTTCGAAGTTCCAGAGGTGAGGTGTGAGCAGCCTGGAGACGCCTCAGCGGAAATGGGCCTCATCTCTCCTGGAGGGGAGAACCTCCTGGATTTTCTCGAGTTGCGGCATGTCTTCTCGAGTTACGACGGGGACCTCAGGGACCCGCTCTGGTGGCCTCAAGAAAGGCCAGTCCCCATGCGAGTTGCTAAGGGACCACTCAGGATTCCTCTCCCGTCCATGCCGGGGCCTCAGTCCTTGTGTGGAGTCGGGGCCAGAACCTGAGGATTCCTCTCCAGTGTTGCCATGGATCTTGGGGTGCTTCTGAGTCTCCCCAGGGGAGTCAGGCCTCGTCTCGAGTGGGGGCATGCACGTGCGCTTTCCTCCCGAGCTGCAGCAGTAGTGTCACGCTTCCTGTCACGTGGATCAAAGGATCTGTGGCTTTCCCTCGAGGCTGACCCTCGAGGCTTTCCCAAGAGGCTTTCGCACACGGCTGTGCCACGTGCCACCTTGGTGGGAGTTGATCCTCGGCGTGAAAGACGATCCCGTGAAGGGAAAAGAGGTTCCTCTGGAATGGACTGAGACATCTGGGGGACTCGTGGAATGGTGTCACGACCCTGGAGTTCCTCTCGCCGTTCCTGTTGAGAGGGCCTCCTCTTGAGATGCGACGGGAACGCCGGGAACTCTTTCCTGACGAAGCAGGGAAAGGATCCCTCATCTCGAGGTACGAGGCGGGCACGGGGCTCCTCTGCATGTGGGCAGGACCCTCGTGTTTCCTCTCGAGTGGAGACGGGTATGTGTGGGAACTTCTTGATTTGCACCAAGGGTGTGAAGGACCCTTTCGAAGTTCCAGAGGTGAGGTGTGATCAGCCTCAAGAAGCCTCAGCAGAAATGGGCCTCATCTCGCCTGGAGGGCAGAACCTCCTGGATTTTCTCGAGTTGTGGCAGGTCTTCTCGAGTTACGACGGGGACCTCAGGGACCCGCTCTGGTGGCCTCAGGAAAGGCCAGTCCCCATGCGAGTTGCTAGGGGACCTCTCGGGATTCCTCTCCTGTCCATGCCGGGGCCTCAGTCCTTGTGTGGAGTCAGGGTCGGAACCTGAGGATTCCTCTCCAGTGTTTCCATTTATCTTGGGGTGCTTCTGAGTCTCCCCAGGGGAGTCACTTCTCGTCTCGAGTGCGGCCATGCATGTGCGCTTTCCTCCCGAGCTGCAGCAGTAGTGTCACCCTTCCTGTCACGTGGATCAAGGGATCTGTGGCTTTCCCTCGAGGCTGTTCCTCGAGGCTTTCCCACGAGGCTTTCCCACAGGCCTGTTCCACGTGCCACCTTGGTGTGAATCGATCCTCGGCGTGAAAGACGAGGCGGTGAAGGGAAAAGAGGTTCCTCTGGAATGGACTGAGATATCTGGGGGACTCTTGGAATGGTGGCACGACCCTGGAGTTCCTCTCGACGTTCCTGTTGAGAGGGCCTCCTCTTGAGATGCGACCGGAACGCCGGGAACTCTTTCCCGAAGAAGCATGGAAAGGATCCCTCATCTCGAGCTACGAGGCGGAAACGGGGCTCCTCTGGATGTGGGCGGGACCCTCGTGTTTCCTTTCGCGTGGAGACGGGTACTTCGGGGATTTTCTTGATTTGTACCAAGGGTGTGAAGGACCCTTTCGAAGTTCCAGAGTTGAGGTGTGATCAGCCTCGGGATGCCTCAGCGGAAATGGGCCTCATCTCGCCTGGAGGGGAGAGCCTCCTGGATTTTCTCGACTTGCGGCAGGTCTTCTCGAGTTACGACGGGGACCTGAAGGACCCGCTCTGGTTTCCTCAGGAAAGGCCAGTCCCCATGCGAGTTGCTAGGGTACCTCTCGGGATTCCTCTCCCTTCCATGCCGGGGCCTCATTCCTTGTGTGGAGTCGGGGCCGGAACCTGAGGATTCCTCTCCAGTGTTGCCATGGATCTTGGGGTGCTTCTGAGTCTCCCCAGGGGAGTCAGGCCTCGTCTCGAGTGGGGGCATGCACGTGCACTTTCCTCCCGAGCTGCAGCAGTAGTGTCACGCTTCCTTTCACGTGGATCAAGGGATCTGTGGCTTTCCCTCGAGGCTGTCCCTCGAGGCTTTCCCACGAGGCTTTCCCACAGGGCTGTGCCACGTGCCACCTTTATGGGAGTCGCTCCTCGGCGTGAAAGGCGAGCCGGTGAAGGGAAAAGAGGTTCCTCTGGAATGGACTGAGACATCTGGGGGACTCTTGGAATGGTGGCACGACCCTGGAGTTCCTCTCGCCGTTCCTGTTGAGAGGGCCTCCTATTGAGATGCGACGGGAACGCCGGGAACTCTTTCCTGACGAAGCAGAGATAGGATCCCTCATCTCGAGCTACGAGGCGGAAACGGGGCTCCTCTGGATGTGGGCGGGACCCTCGTGTTTCCTCTCGAGTGGAGACAGGTATGTCGGGGAACTTCTTGATTTGCACCAAGGGTGTGAAAGACCCTTTCGAAGTTCCAGAGGTGAGGTGTGATCAGCCTCGAGACGCCTCAGCGGAAATGGGCCTCATCTCGCCTGGAGGGGAGAACCTCCTGGATTTTCTCGAGTTGCGGCAGGTCTTCTCGAGTTACGACGGGGACCCCAGGGACCCGCTCTGGTGGCCTCAGGAAATGCCAGTCCCCATGCGAGTTGCTAGGGGGATTCTCGGGATTCCTCTCTCGTCCATGCCGGGGCATAAGACCTTGTGTGGAGTCGGGGACGTGACCTTAGGATTCCTCTCCATTGTTGCCATGGATGTTGGGGAGCTTCTGAGTCTCCCCAGGGGAGTCAAGCCTCGTCTCGAGTGAGGGCATGCACGTGCACATTCCTCCCGGGCTGCAGCAGTAGTGTCACGCTTCCTGTCACGTGGATCAAGTGATCTGTGGATTTCCCTCGAGGCTGTTCCTCGAGGCTTTCCCACGAGGCTTTCCCACAGGGCTGTGCCACGTGCCACCTTCGTGTGAGTCGATCCTCGGCGTGAAAGACGAGCCGGTGAAGGGAAAAGAGTTTCCTCTGGAATGGACTGAGACATCTGGGGGACTCTTGGAATGGTGGCACGACCCTGGAGTTCCTCTCGCCGTTCCTGTTGAGAGGGCCTCCTCTTGAGATGGGACGGGAACGCCGGGAACTCTTTCCCGACGAAGCAGGGAAAGGATCCCTCATCTCGAGCTATGAGGCGGAAACGGGGCTCCTCTGAATGTGGGCGGGACCCTCGTGTTTCCTCTCGCGTGGAGACGGGTACTTCGGGGATTTTCTTGATTTGCACAAAGGGTGTGAGGGACCCTTTCGAAGTTCCATAGTTGAGGTGTGATCAGCCTCGAGACGCCTCAGCGGAAATGGGACTCATCTCGCCTGGAGGGGTGAGCCTCCTGTATTTTCTCGAGTTGCGGCAGGTCTCTTCGAGTTACGACGGGGACCTCAGGGACCCACTCTCGTGGCCTCAGTAAATGGCAGTCCCCATGCGAGTTGCTAGGTGCCATCTCGGGATTCCTCTCCCGTCCATGCCGGGGCTTAAGACCTTGTCTGGGGTCGGGGAAGGAACCTGAGGATTCCTCTCCAGTGTTGCCATTGATCTTGGGGTGCTTCTGAGTCTCCCCAGGGGAGTCAGGCCTCGTCTCGAGTTGGGGCATGCACGTGCGCTTTCCTCCGGAGCTGCAGCAGTAGTGTCACGCTTCCTGTCACGTGGATCAAGGAATCTGTGGCTTTCCCTCGAGGTTGACCCTCGAGGCTTTCCCACGAGGCTTTCCCACAGGGCTGTGCCACGTGCCACCTTGGTGTGAGTCGATCCTCGGCGTGAAAGACGAGCCGGTGAAGGGAAAAGACGTTCCACTGGAATGGACTGAGACATCTGGGGAACTCTTGGAATGGTGGCACGACCCTGGAGTTCCTCTCGCCGTTCCTGTTGAGAGGGCCTCCTCTTGAGATGCGACGGGAACGCCGGGAACTCTTTCACGACGAAGCAGGGAAAGGATCCCTCATCTCGAGCTACGAGGCGGAAACGGGGCTCCTCTGGATGTGGGCGGGACCCTCGTGTTTCCTCTCGAGTGGAGACGGGTATGTCGGGGAACTTCTTGATTTGCACCAAGGGTGTGAAGGACCCTTTCGAAGTTCCAGAGGTGAGGTGTGAGCAGCCTGGAGACGCCTCAGCGGAAATGGGCCTCATCTCTCCTGGAGGGGAGAACCTCCTGGATTTTCTCGAGTTGCGGCATGTCTTCTCGAGTTACGACGGGGACCTCAGGGACCCGCTCTGGTGGCCTCAAGAAAGGCCAGTCCCCATGCGAGTTGCTAAGGGACCACTCAGGATTCCTCTCCCGTCCATGCCGGGGCCTCAGTCCTTGTGTGGAGTCGGGGCCAGAACCTGAGGATTCCTCTCCAGTGTTGCCATGGATCTTGGGGTGCTTCTGAGTCTCCCCAGGGGAGTCAGGCCTCGTCTCGAGTGGGGGCATGCACGTGCGCTTTCCTCCCGAGCTGCAGCAGTAGTGTCACGCTTCCTGTCACGTGGATCAAAGGATCTGTGGCTTTCCCTCGAGGCTGACCCTCGAGGCTTTCCCAAGAGGCTTTCGCACACGGCTGTGCCACGTGCCACCTTGGTGGGAGTTGATCCTCGGCGTGAAAGACGATCCCGTGAAGGGAAAAGAGGTTCCTCTGGAATGGACTGAGACATCTGGGGGACTCGTGGAATGGTGTCACGACCCTGGAGTTCCTCTCGCCGTTCCTGTTGAGAGGGCCTCCTCTTGAGATGCGACGGGAACGCCGGGAACTCTTTCCTGACGAAGCAGGGAAAGGATCCCTCATCTCGAGGTACGAGGCGGGCACGGGGCTCCTCTGCATGTGGGCAGGACCCTCGTGTTTCCTCTCGAGTGGAGACGGGTATGTGTGGGAACTTCTTGATTTGCACCAAGGGTGTGAAGGACCCTTTCGAAGTTCCAGAGGTGAGGTGTGATCAGCCTCAAGAAGCCTCAGCAGAAATGGGCCTCATCTCGCCTGGAGGGCAGAACCTCCTGGATTTTCTCGAGTTGTGGCAGGTCTTCTCGAGTTACGACGGGGACCTCAGGGACCCGCTCTGGTGGCCTCAGGAAAGGCCAGTCCCCATGCGAGTTGCTAGGGGACCTCTCGGGATTCCTCTCCTGTCCATGCCGGGGCCTCAGTCCTTGTGTGGAGTCAGGGTCGGAACCTGAGGATTCCTCTCCAGTGTTTCCATTTATCTTGGGGTGCTTCTGAGTCTCCCCAGGGGAGTCACTTCTCGTCTCGAGTGCGGCCATGCATGTGCGCTTTCCTCCCGAGCTGCAGCAGTAGTGTCACCCTTCCTGTCACGTGGATCAAGGGATCTGTGGCTTTCCCTCGAGGCTGTTCCTCGAGGCTTTCCCACGAGGCTTTCCCACAGGGCTGTTCCACGTGCCACCTTGGTGTGAATCGATCCTCGGCGTGAAAGACGAGGCGGTGAAGGGAAAAGAGGTTCCTCTGGAATGGACTGAGATATCTGGGGGACTCTTGGAATGGTGGCACGACCCTGGAGTTCCTCTCGACGTTCCTGTTGAGAGGGCCTCCTCTTGAGATGCGACCGGAACGCCGGGAACTCTTTCCCGAAGAAGCATGGAAAGGATCCCTCATCTCGAGCTACGAGGCGGAAACGGGGCTCCTCTGG
Organism: Budorcas taxicolor; assembly: GCF_023091745.1. Taxonomy (NCBI): domain Eukaryota; kingdom Metazoa; phylum Chordata; class Mammalia; order Artiodactyla; family Bovidae; genus Budorcas; species Budorcas taxicolor. The sequence goes on from NW_026291880.1 coordinate 182,676, forward strand.
ATGTGGGCGGGACCCTCGTGTTTCCTTTCGCGTGGAGACGGGTACTTCGGGGATTTTCTTGATTTGTACCAAGGGTGTGAAGGACCCTTTCGAAGTTCCAGAGTTGAGGTGTGATCAGCCTCGGGATGCCTCAGCGGAAATGGGCCTCATCTCGCCTGGAGGGGAGAGCCTCCTGGATTTTCTCGACTTGCGGCAGGTCTTCTCGAGTTACGACGGGGACCTGAAGGACCCGCTCTGGTTTCCTCAGGAAAGGCCAGTCCCCATGCGAGTTGCTAGGGTACCTCTCGGGATTCCTCTCCCTTCCATGCCGGGGCCTCATTCCTTGTGTGGAGTCGGGGCCGGAACCTGAGGATTCCTCTCCAGTGTTGCCATGGATCTTGGGGTGCTTCTGAGTCTCCCCAGGGGAGTCAGGCCTCGTCTCGAGTGGGGGCATGCACGTGCACTTTCCTCCCGAGCTGCAGCAGTAGTGTCACGCTT